>NC_090870.1:42800232-42817732 GCF_036669935.1 Montipora foliosa | reverse complement strand
CACGGACAGAGAAGAAAGCCACGAGGCTGAGAGAAGCTGGGGAAGGAAAAGAGAAGAACGCCAGAGAAGAACGCCATGAGGCTGAAAGAAATAGAGTGAGGATGAACAGAGAAAATTACGACGAATGCCGCAAGGTGGAAAAGGTGAGGAATAGAGCATACAAGCAACAAAGAAGCAATGAACAACAAGAAAGAGAAATACAACAGTGAAGAGAATGGCGACAGAACAACAGGAGCCATATGAGGCTATTAGCAGAAGATGAGTAGGGTTTACCTTTATGATGCTTTTACACTGAAGTGTGTTCGGCAAACAACTTCACTTAACCACGGCCAAAGGAGACAAAATTACAAAAGCTTAACACTTGATGACAATGGTTATGTTCCCTCTTACTTTTTTATTTTTGTTTTAAATGCCTCGCTGCCTTGCTATTTGTAAAACCGAAAAGGGCCTGCCCTGTTGACAGACTTGGCCATATTTCAACAATCACACGACGTCGCCTGTCAAGCCAATAGCACAGTCACATTATTGGCAAGACTTGTCATTGCCGTCTACTTCGTCACGTACATCCGACCTCTCAACGCCTACGTTGAATTGAATTTTAGCACATAATTATTTCTGCAATGAACGTACTTGTAAGCAATGTTTCGGGCATTTTTTTTTTTTTGGCCAGATAAGGCTTCTAAAAATGGCTTGATAAGCTCAAACTTGTGATTTTCTGCAAACTTTAAAAAATTTTGGTTGTTTGGGTAGTTTGTCATGTGGTTTTCTGGCCCGGGGCTATGCTCGGCCATGGTTCCTTTATATTTTGGAACTAAATTCATCACTACTGTGGAAACTGTCCGCACTAAATTAATACCTTCCAATGAGGACTTTTTATGTGAAATGGATGCCCACTGCACATGAGTTGCTTTCTTTGACTGTAAAATTGCAGTCAAGTAAGCGAATTACTATGCTTGACTTTTTAATCATTAGCTTATAATTTTTGCTGTTGTTCTAATGAAACTAAAGACAGAGGATGTAAAGATTACCATTCAAAACGGCAAATGTGTTGTCAAAGAGATTGCTGTGTGTGTAATTGCTGATTAAAATCAAATGTTGGTTATTTTTTGCAAGGTTTGCTGTATTGCTTTCAGGGGCGAGAAACAGGAGCCCCCCTTTTAGGCTTGGCTAAATCTATATATTATCCTTCTTCGTTCTCATTTACAACAAAGGAGGTTCTTGATGTAATAGATTATTAAAATGCAATTGATTTTTACATGGCTCGAACAAAGACATGTCAGGTCTCCTTATCATTTAAATCTCGCCAACAGCCACAACACGTGGTGCTCTTAAGAAAAACAAAAGTAACACAAAAAAACGCTAACGTGTAAAGAGAACACAGGCGCCTCAATTACAATGTACGTTAGAAGAACTTTTTGACGGTTTGACACATGTCAACACTATATATCCACACTATCCAGAATATTTAAGGGTCAGTTCTTAAGCGGAACTATTTATGTCCTACCAGCTGTCTTTCTTGAGACGAAGTATAAAGATAAGGCTAAATCTAATTTTCGTTTGAACTAGTTTACGACCTGTTCAGAGCTTCGCGTGTAACGAAATTATCATTTCGCTTTCCCTCAATGTGGAGCGCGCTTGCTATCAATTTAAAATGAACCAAGATGAATTTGAACAAGAAAGAGTATTAAAGGCTTTACAAACATTTTTATGGAAAAGCATGCCACAAAGAAACGTCAAATGAAGTCAATGCCTTAAAACTTTTGGTTATAAGCATGAGGCTAAGGAACCTTGTTGATGAAACAACCTTTATCGACATGACAACAAATTACAAATTGACTGCAATATTTTACAAAGCCACATCCGTTTAGGAAAAGTTGACCCACAAGGCACAAAAATATTATTCAGAACAGTTACCGGAAGCAAAGACACTTACCTAAGCTAGTGGGTCTCACTAAATCGTCGATATGTTCAAAGAACGGTAAATGTGAAAGTCTGACATCTGGATGAACAGGAACACCGGTTGTATCCGAATTCATCGACGGTCTTGGCTGTTGTTGCGGGATAACTGGTCGAGGTTGAGGTGGTGGTACAACGACTTTCCCAGGGCCACATCGTCTCTCGTATAATTCCCTTAATTTCCTTTTAACGGTATGGTTTCCTTCACTTTTTAACATTTGGAGCGCTCTTCCCATAAGTTCATGCTTTCTTCCCGTTTTTGACCTTCCCGCAAAACCCAATAGTGATTGAAGTTCAGAGACGCGAAAACTCATCAACATGTGCTGTAGACATAAGTAAGAGATATGAAATTTTAAGAGAAGAAGGATACTGTGAATTTACCACCGAAAAATCAAAATTTTCTTGCTTCTGTTTACCCGAAGTTCCGCAGTTTCTTCCATGTCGAAATTCTTTTTCGAAATACCAAAACCCCGCACCAAGCCCCTCGAGAAATTATGCAACATGTTATGACGTCACAAGAATAATCAGCAGCTCGTACCTCATCCGCTTGGCATGATGTTTTTCCTCAGATAAGTCTGAAGTTCGAAGTCCCTTCTCAGCTTTATATAATTTTAATTTGGATTTTGAACGCCAGGAGAGGCCTCTCCCAGAGACTCCAGTAAATCAAAGGCAATCTCATCATCCGGCAAAGAATAAAAGGGTGGAAAGAATTAAATCAATAAGTGACAGAAGGTACATGATATAAAGGTTTCGAAAAGTTAAAAGATTTAGACTTCAGGGCCCGGTTGTTCGAAAGCCGATTTACTTAATCCGGGATTAGCGTAAACATTTGCTTCATGTTTTCAACTTTATGGCGAAAGTTCATTTTGCTCATTTTTGTTTTTCAAGATTGACTTATTCTAATATAAAGTTATGCTGAATATCAGTGTTGAACAGCATTTGGGAGTATCGTAAAGAAATAAACCTTGGTTAATTTTTAATATAGGATTAGCGTTAATCGGCTTTTGAACAACCGGGCCCACGTTTTTTTTTTTCGGTATCGGAGATGGGAAGGCAAATCGTCTAATTTCCAACGTTTGTCCTGGTTTGTGATTTGCGCTGAAAACTGAAAGGAAAAAAGCAATACAATGACCAGAATTCCTAAACTTCATTTTAGCAGTGCAGACGCTAAATGGCGCAGGAGAAAGTTATGTTACCCTGTAATATGTTAACACACGACTTTAAACTAGAAGGGATGGTGCGTGTGGGGGTTTATAGCGAGAAATTCCAAACTTCAACCCTTGGGCTTCAACCTCGCAAAAATGTCGGTTTGGGGTTTTGATGATCATCTCTGATGGACAAAGTCAGTAAAGCGGGATACTTCGCCGATCGCCCACAATGTACAACGAATGCCCAACGGTCAGACAATTCATCCCATGGACAATTAATAATAATTTTAGCGCCCTGTTTCAAGACCATTTTACTATCCTTCGGTTTTTATAGTTTCGATGTTAGGGGTCAATTGTTTAAAAACTGTAGAATTGCCAGGATACCAAAAAATAGTTATGATAACGCGGACGGTATTTTCTTGAAGTTGCCGCTATCACTGCTTCACTCAAACGGACGGCGGGTCTAATTTGCAGGTCGCAGGTCGCAGGTCGCGGGTTACAGGTCATTGTTTCACCAATACAGAAAGTATCCCTAAACATTCTTAAAAGCTAACCTTAGGCCTAATTAGGCCTAAACAAAAGTTTTTAGGCTTAAGGTTAGCTTTTAAGAATGTTTAGGATACTTTCTGTATTGGTGAAACAGTGACCTGCAACCCGCGACCTGCGACCTGCAGATTAGACCGGCTGCTCAAATAACGACCATGCTGTTCGGGATGCAAGGACATTAATGAGGACCTGACGACTTGCTTGATTCTAGGTGACGTAGACCAGGTGGCTGCTGCTTAGACATGACAGATTGGCCACTGAGCTATCCCCTTCAGAAGGAAGGACTGAGTAGTTCGTTTGACGATCTTTATACAATAAATTAAAGTTACTGGACAAACACATCTAGCCTACAGTCTAATAATTATTGTAAAGCTTGTGATATTATCATTTCCTTTGTAAAACCTATAGTATAATCTGAGTTTCTTTTTCTCCATTCCTTCGTTTTTTTCACCCCATTTTCCTCGACTATCTATTTTACTGTGGTAATGGCAGACACGAAAGCTTTAGCTTCTTTGGCCGCTACGCACATTTCCCTACAATGAAATTGAATTGTTATATATAATTCCTCAGCTGAGAACTATACTGTTGTTCATTCTTTTTTACTATCCTGTAAATAGTGCGAATAAAAATGAGTGAATGAGTGCATGAATGAGGAGGTTTTGTTGTTCTGACTTATTCGCCATTTTCACAAACCCATTACAGTTCATTTTGGGGGGGGGGCTTATTTGCATTATAAAGCAATGGATATCCAGTTCACTGAAGCATGTTACAGTCCCAAGAGTAAATGACTTTCATGCAAAAAAAAAAAAAAAACCCAAAACGTATTGCATTATGGGAATGGAAAAGTAGCGAGAACAAAGTCTCTTGAGTGAAATATATCTTGAGTTCTCTCGGGCTCCTGGTTCTCTTTAATAATAGGCAAAAAAAACCGAAAGGCAGCTTGGCTCTTTTTTACAATTCCCCAGCAACGGTACTGATGAACTGGCATTGGCGCCCCACATGTCCTAGATTCAATGACGAAATATAAAGACCTCTCACAGGTTGTAGTTCTGCTGTTAAAGCCATGATCAATGAGTATTTTCAAAAGGAATGTTTAATTAGTTTTCGTTTTACAACTGAATGGAATGTTTGTACTTGAGTACTGCTGTATTTTCACGAAATGGTTGCTTTAACCATTACTTCCTGGACATAACCTATCCTTGTATCTTCCGTCATTTTTTCAGTCTGTCTTCACGGGTTTCAAGCTGGATTCATGATAGATAATAGTCCCTTTCACTAACGGGCCAACAAAAGGGTTTCGGAGAGGGCTTCAATAACGATCTTTTAACAACACATAGTAATTAGCTACTTTCAAAAATATCATAATAGTCTGATGGTCCTCCAAAATTTTGCATAAGCATTGTCGCCAGTTTCTCTTTGGACTTATAATGGTCCCAAGAGAAAATAAAACAATGCTTACACAAATTTTTGGAGAGCAAACAAAGGGTATTATCGATGAAATGATATGTGAAATAGATCATATATGAACTGCGGATATGAAATCAAGTGAAGCTATGATCCCCGCAGTTGTGAACACAATTTTTGCAATTGCATAGAGAAGACTAAAAAATTCAGGACTTCAACGGGGTTGGAACCCATGACTTCGCGATACCGGTGCGACGCTCTAACCAACTGAGCTATGAAGCCACTGACGTTGAGAGCTGGTCATTTGGGGGTTCTAATGTTCCCGTGAGGAAAGAATTAACGATGAAATGATATGTGAAATAGATCATATATGAACTGCGGATATAAAATCAAATGAAGCTATCATGCTCGCAATTATGAACGCCCCGCACCGGTATCGCAAGGTCACGGGTTCAAACCCCGTTGAAGTCCTGAATTTTTCAGGCTTCAAGTGTATTTCGCTTGGCAGGTGTGTATGATTGACACGGCTTGACAGCTCAACTATAGTTAGTATAAAAATACTGTACTGTAGGGTCATTGAATCGTTCAGTAAAATAGAGCAGTCAAGTTGTTGTTACGGTTGCTAATCAGACGAATTAAAGAGCCTCTGCCAAAAACGAGTATTAATTGGAGTTGCTACTCTCCGTCAAGAAGTCCTTCAACACGCTAGTGGAGAATCTAGGTACCCTCTCGCAGCAACTGAGTCCAACGAAAACTTCCAGCACCCAATCTGCCGACCACACTGACCGGGGATAAAAAGGACAAAGGCCTGAACAAAACACAGAAGGAAATAAGACTAAAAAATAAGAGAAAAAAATTAAGAGAAAGGAGAAGAAAGAGATCGAAAGGAAGCTAGAACAAGAAACCTTGTCAGATCATTGGCCCTTCTAGGAATAAAGCTGATACTGCAGAAGCCAAGGAAAATGGCGAAGAAAAGAAAGAGAGCCAAGAAGACGAAAAAGAAGAAGGCCAGGAGCGTAGAATGAGACAGACGAATAAAAGAGTCTGCCAACGAACAGTGTGGGAGTTGCTTCTGTTGAAAGACATCTTAGAAGAGAGAAGCAAATTTGCAATGCGATTCCTTAGAGATACCATGTGTCAACGAGTCAGGCATTTCGGTTAACATTTCCTGAAGGAGGTGTCTCTGTTCGTCATTCATGATTTCAAATTTGCGCTTGTGTAATACTATGTTGAGGGCATGAACATGTATCAGTGTGGATCTGAGCACCAGAAGCGAATTCGCGGTCTCGGGTTTGAGATCAATTTACTATTTGATGACTGGGTAACGACTTAACGCACTAAAAGGACTCCTACCGCTCAATACCCGCAAGGCATATATAAAGAAAAGAATTAGTAGATTAAGTGTGATGGAGAATAATTTACCCCGCTGACTTTTTAATTAGTTACAGCAACTAATTTGACGTTTCAGTTAAATGTTTCTCATATGATTGGAAAACGGAAAAGTACATTCGTAATGTTCCCTTACTACCCTTATGTTCTTTTCTAGTCTATCTCACTCGACGCTCCTGGCCTTCTTCTTTTCGTCTTCTTGGTCTACTCTCTTTTCTTCGCCTTTTTCCTCGGCTTCTGCAGTATCCGCTTTCCGGCCTAGTAGGGCCTATGATCTGGCAAGGTTTCTTGTTCTAGCTTCCTTTCGTTCTCTTTCTCTCCCTTCTCTTTGTTATTTTTGTTTCTCTCTCTTTATTTTTTTCTGTCTTTTTGCCTTCCTGGGTTTCGTTCAGGTCTTTGTCCTTCTTTTTATGGCCGGTCAGGGTTGTCGGCTGATTATCGCTGGAACAGAACTGTTGTTCTTTTTCGTTGGACTCAGTTGCTGCAAGAGGTACCTGGATTCTCCACCACCTTGTCGAAGGATTTATTCGGGAAGAGAAGCAACTCGACCAAGGACGTTGAGTGTTTCTATGAAAACAAAAAAAACCTGCTTGGAAAACGGCCTATAATTAGATTTGGCTAGTTTTCAAAAGCGTCCAAAGTGCAGGTTTTTGGAGACTATTCAAAGTGGAGACCATTACTGAGAAAAGCTCCAAAAATGAGACAAAAAAAATTTCGAAAGGCAACCTTGTTGAAGTGACGAACTCTGCTACAATCAACGAAGACACAAGAAACTACATGCATTTCTAGCTGGAAAAACACCATATAAATTCGAACCTAATTACACTAATTATTAAGAAAAAATAAGCTAATTACACATTATCTTTATACTATTTGAAAATGTGTAAGTAAAAATTACATTTATTAAGCAGCCTAAAATGATGTTATTAAACGACGTGACACACCTCTCGTTTAGCATTGCGCTTAAAACGGGCGAGTTTTCTGGGGTTGGCACTAAGAGGGTTCCAGCCTGGTATTGACGGAGCGATAGTAAAAAGAACGTTGCGCATTAGCCGTTCTGCACAAAGACAAATCTAATTTATCGGTATGTCTGCGGATGTAATTGTGTACATGGATATTTGATCTTTTGCTGACATTACCACTTAAATACGAGAGCGCGAGGCCGTTCACAACCTTATACAAATGTATGGCGTCACGTGCTAGCAGCTGATCTTCAATAGAGGACCAGCCCAATTTCCGCGGAGTATTTGCCGGGGGGGGGGGGGGGGTACTTGGGTCAATTTACCGCGAATCTTGCCATTTTTAAATCCCACTAGCCAGAATTCTCTTACCCCCAAAATTCCGACAATTTGCGACCCCATTCTAGTAGCTCTGTCGGGAACTCTGTTGAAAATGCAACCCCATTGTAGTCAATCCAGTCGTGAAAATGCGACCCCATCCAGCGGCACATCCCCATTAGCCTATTTTAAGATAGGAAGTACACCCCCCGGGAGTATTTGCTAGCACGAGAGCAGCAACGTTTTTCCCAAGTTGCAGTTTGTGTATATTCTGCTTAAAAGTACCACCCTGGACTGCTGAACAATTAAAAAAGTTCACTGAATACCAAAGAGCTCAAAATAGTAAAGAATACAGGTTTGGAAAACAGATGCCTAACTTTGCTTATCTGACTCAAAACAGATAGAAAAGACGACGTCAAGGTGTTGACATGTTCATTAAATGTAAGGCTAGAGTTAAGTATGATACCAAGGTCCTAACTGAAGATAATGGAACAAGTTATTGGGCTAAGAAGGGGACTTTGACGTCCGAAACTTTGCTCAGGAGCTGTCTCGTTGCAAACGGGATGAATTTAGTTTTACTATAGGGTTTATCAGTAGCTGACTAGAACAGCACGAAGCAGCGTTAAATGAAAAACTTCGGAGATTTTAAAAAGACAGAAATCGATGTCATTGGAAGAGGAAGAGGAGGAAGAGAGATAAACCTTTGCATCATCAACATATGACTGAACGCTAGACTTCTTAACAACACAAGGTAAATCGTTCATGAATAGGCTGAACAACAAGGTCCCCAAGACAGACCCCTGAGGTACGCCTTGGCCGGTCACGGGTTGGCCAGCAACTACAGACCACTTTACTTCATATGCCCCACCCACTGATAAATTATTAGTCTTTTTTGTTTCAATCAAGCATATAGACTGCGAGAACGCAGACGCATTTCCGGCGGTCGTTTCGGGGAAGAGAAACGACCGTAGGAAATACGTCTGCGTTCGCAGGCTATAAAGCATATACACGAGATGTCAAACTATACAGCTCTTTACATGATTTTCAGGGTGAACTTTTTTTTCACATCGAACAAACATTAGTGCAACATGCTTTCTGTAGACTTTAAACAATGTCCTTTATTTGCAAACTACATAAAAAATCGCTATTGAGTAGAATATTTGTAAAATACCATAGATGTCTCAATTAATTATAAATAACTGGCTCTTAGTGGGCTCTTAGTAAGGTATGAAGGGGTAGTTTCTAAAGAAACTGTGGTGCTGCGTCGGTGGGGAAGTAGTATACAAAAATTTGGTTTTATCAACGGAGTTGATAATGTAAATTGGCCACCGTACAGAGATTCTAAAAGCTGACGTTTCGAGCGTTAGCCCTTCGTCAGAGCGAATTGGATTCGCTCTGACGAAGGGCTAACGCTCGAAACGTCAGCTTTTAGAATCTCTGTACGGTGGCCAATTTACATTATCAACTCCGTTGATAAAACCAAATCTTAGTAAGGTACATGTATGAAAATCTTTTTGAATAAGCATTGTTGCTGACCACGGTGTAACAGCAAAGAATCTAGTCTTCTACACTCTCTTCTTCTTGCATAGCTTTCATTCCTTGGGAATAGTGGACTCCTTGAAGCTCTGTTGAGGATCTGCGTTGCACCATGGGAATAAGTGCCAAATAATTGTTAATTATTGGAAACCGGAAATAAGCGCCGCCTGATGGGCCCTTCAGGCTCGTAACAGAGAGTTTCCCTTTACCTTTTAATTATAATTATTATAATTTCCTATCATTTGTGGTTTGGAGTGAACAAAATCACAAGTGTGGAGATGTGGTCCATATTTGTGTTCTAGCACTGAATCCCAGTTGTTTTCTTGACTTTAAGGAATCTCTTGCTGCGAGAAAAGTCGGTTTCGCGCCTGCCTGCACAAAACTCTGCTATAGACGAGCTATTGACTCGTCTGCAGATTTATCGCAGTTAATTATGTCAACCCAAGTTTCCTTGAAATCTGTTAAGAGAGAGGGAAAACAAAAATTAAAATTAAACTACCGTATTTGCTCGATTATAAAACGCCGCGGCGTTTATTCAATTTTGAGGATGTCCCATGCGGCGTTTATTTCAAACTCATATTTCTTACATCGCTGACAACAATTACGGTACATGGATATCAACTGTAAATATTATTTAAATAAAAACACGTTAAACGTTATAATGTCTCGCATTTTTGTTGAAATAAAATCGCAATTGTCTGGCTTGTGATCAACGCCCAAAGAATTAAACGTGTATCTGTTTTTTTTTCTTACAATCCTCGAACAAACGCCGGATTCTTCTGATTGGATGCGGCGCGTTTCTTCGAGGACGGCGTTTATTGGTATTTTTCCTTCCATCTGCGGCGTTTAATCGAGTAAATACGGTACTTGCAAAAGGAGGACAAAACGTTTTTAACGTCGTCCAATTTTGCCGACACCAAAGTGTCTCTTTTCGTGGTTAGCTAGCTCCCTACAGTTGCTTACAATAAGCAATGATCAACATTTCCTCTGAGAGAAATCAATCACTTAACATGAAATTTGTCCAACCTGAATTCTGAAAAACAATAAATAATTTGTTGCAATTTTCAATTCAGACCAGACAAATATTAACAATGTATAATACAGCTGACTGATTTCTCGGCAGAAAGATAAATCACTCGACAGATTCTTAAGAATTTTAACAGTAAAATTAGTAGTCAATTCAAGTCACTGCATCACCATTACAAAAAAATCGCTCTGTCATTGCTCTTGCCATAATACTCATCATAACCATTTTTTGTATACTACAGCTGTACTTGACCAAGAAATCTTAAAACTCATTTCTTGACAGGTTTCATAGCTCTTCTAGTAAATCAACTTCAGTGTTTAATCGCAATCGAGCTAATTGCAGCACCTGTTCATAAACTGTCCATGACAAAGCTGCCATAAGAGTTTTCCTGAGAGTTCGAGGAACTATTCCCTTAAAAAGCCCGGTCACTCCATCTGCCTGTAAAGAAAATCATAGGGGAAAAATGATCATTTTCTGTCAGATGTTCAAATGAATAGTAGCCGTATTCTACAGGAGTCAGCATATCAAATAATAGAGTAGAAGATACAATCATGTAATGTAACCGGCTAAGAAGAGGTTCATTGTTTAAAGTGTGGATATGTTGTGATTTGAAGTTATAATGATTAGTCTAACTTAAAACCCTTTGGTAGATTCTAGTTACATGTATCTCCAGAACTGAACAATCGAATGTAAAGGTGAACTGACATCTCACTTTTAAAATGGACGAGACAGCATCGCCATTGCCAGTGAACTTGTGGGGATACAGTTGGAGCCTTGTCTTCACTACATCTGCTGGCTGAGTAAGTATTGACGCGAAAACACCCGCCAACGCACCGCAAACAAATGTTTCAGCAGGGTTCAGTTCAGGTGACCTCAGTTCTGCCAGAAAAGAAAAAATATATTGATACCATATACATGTATAACACATCCATGCACGATCAGTCAACCCAATCTTGTTCATTTCTATTTGAACTATGGTTAGAGCTGCTAACCATTGGTGTAACAAAGTATTATTAATGTCCTATCGTTGATTCAATTCCTGCCTGGTACTTACATTGTTTTGCTACATGTACTTAAATACATGACTTGCATAAATTTTCTACAAATATTAATATTCATGCACAAGTGCTTAGTCATAAATCTTACCATACTTTGCTAATCCCTTAATTCTGGTATAGAACATAAAATAAATGCCTGAAAAGGGGGCATCTCGTGCGACCGTGGCCAATAATCCACTATACAGGCCTATGAAAAATAAACATGAAAACATATTATATACCTCTTTCGTTCCTTGGTATTTAAAAGTATATACAGCTACACCTATGGCTTTAACTAGGGGCAGATTGAAAGGCTTGCTATAGAGCATTTTCACATGACGTCAAGGCAGCCCTGTTCGTGTTCCAAACCAAAGAAATGGCGGCCATGATGGTGTACCAAACTAATCCTGTGGGAATTGAACTCTATTTTGATGCAAATACTTTCTTTAGTTTCAGTAATCCAATATAGCTGCTGGTCACGTGAGTGAAAACGCTCTATTGGCACACGAATTTGTTCTCAGCAACAACAACAACAACAACATCATGTATTGATAAAATTACATGTATATCGGATCTGATGTGATTGTGTATCTACAACATTAAAACTACAGTAACTGTTTACAAAGACTTTTAAAATTAAAATGAACCTATAGACCAAGCTGTTTTAATTAGTAATATATATGATCACTTGATGTGTACCAATTCAGGACGTAGATGATCTTTGCAGCACGTACATGTATTAATTTCTCCAACTCATCCAAGAGGGATTTCCCACAGCCAAAGCATACATGTAAGTCACTGATGGTAAAATTATTTTTAATTAAGGATCCGCACTTTCCTACATGTATAATCAGAAGCTGCAACTGTCTCATCTGGTGGCGTAAATTACCCAGTATGGGCTGGGACACTAAGCTCAGTGTAAGTGGCTTTTTTGACCAAGTTCCAGTATGAAATACAGTCCTTGACTATGTCAAATAAACCATAATTATAGAACTTGCTTTTAGTAGGCTACTATGACTTCTTCCACACCCTGTTTCCCAATGAATGATACTCTGTCCATAGATCTTGGTTGTTTGATAGTTTAGCCTTAAAGAGGGTTTTGTAACGTAGATTCACAAGATGCCGTAAATCAGTAGTGATCCAGGGTAAAAGACTGGCGTCTGACCTTGACCTCGTGGAAGGGCATGTGCCCATTACATATTTCACTAAATATGTGTGTCCACGCCCAATTAGTTAAACAATCATCCAAATTGTCGAACACCTCGCAAATCGTTCAACACCTCATTGAACACCTCGCAAGTCCCATTATGGAGATGTATTCACTAACAAACACTTTTCTGCTTAATGGGTAGAATAATTTATTATTCTTCAAGGTAATAAATTTATCAGAAGACCATGTTTTATGTACATCAAAATGCTTTATCTTAATTGTCTGAGTTTTGTAATCACCTCTAACTCCTTCACTCCTCCAGATTGATATGAGTGCATGGAACATACTATTGTACTTGAAAACACCACTCTGCAATAAAAGCAATAAATATAAAAGAACATTGAGCAAACGACTGCTTTCTAAATACCAGGCATAACTACTCGATGACATCAACAACATCAATGAATAATCGTTAGATAATCGATGGGTTAGTCAGTGATTATTGATGATGATCAATGAGTAATCGATAACTAATTGATAGGCCACAATTCTTTTTAGTCATGTAATACATGTATTAAACAGGTATGTACTAGGAAAAAAATGTGTAACACAGACACAAGAATCACAAACAAAAACATTCATTTGGTACAAGAAAGCAAGAAATCTGTAATACTTGTGCAGTATCATAGTTGATGGGTATTCGATGAGTAATCAATAGGTTATCAATGAGTAATCAATAACATCAGTGGGCAATCAATGACATCAATGAAAAATTGATGACATCGATGAGTAATCGATAGGCCGCAAAATTATTTGGATTTGATTATTCATCGATTATGTACTCATTGATCATCACCAATAGTCAATGACTAGTCAGTTAATTGATTATCCATCAATAAATTATTACTGACATTGGCTACTCAATGATGTCATTGTAATGATTGTTGATAAGTTATGCATGGTAAATAACCAAGTTTAAACTTAGCTAAGTTAACTCATCATTGCAACTACAATCTCAATACCTTCTTTAATTAAATTAATATGCTACTTTATATCAAGAGCCTGAAATCCCTAAATGTTCCTTGGTACTGTACATGTACATAATTATAAGCTTTTGAACAGTTATCTATAATTATAGTAATTAAGAGTCAAATCTTTCAATTTGCAAGCAGTGGCAGTAGCGAACAATGATACATTTACTGAGGAGGACTCATAAGAAAAATCATTGATTGTAAAATTTAATGGTTTGAGTCAGAATACCTTGATGAAGAAATATTGATGGGTGATGGCAACACTGAGAAGGATTTGTGAGTGATGATTTCCCCTGAACTGAAAGTGATCTGTGTGTTACTGCATGCCACATCTATCCTCATTATTGTTTACTGGGATTCCTCCATTTCATTTTATGTTGGCGGTTTATGTCTGGCCTTTGATGCCATTGACTTTTCCATTAACAACATGATTTCTTTGACACTTTGGCTCAAAATCATTTAATGTGCTTCAGTTTGGTCAAGGTCTGTGCATGGTAGAGCAAATGTTTGTTGCCTATCTTTGGAGGCATTCTGGTCAAATACTGACAAGCGGGACTGCTTTACTAGTGAATGTCACATTCCTTACTTCATCATAATTCACATACAATAATAATTATTAGTTTTGCAACCTAGTCTTGCACAAAGGTTTGGCTAGTTTTCAACCACATTCTTAGACCACTCTCCGAAAAAAAAAATATGGTTACCACCTATCACTTTATAAATAAAGTTTTGTAAGTCTTGCAAATTAAAGTATTATTTCAGGATATTCAAAGAGTACCCCCGGTAGTCTTGATGTGACTCAGTGTGAAGCACATCAAAGAAAACTGGAAAAAAGTTCTCTTGCTCAGTTTATAAAGGGGTACCTATAAAATTGCACAAATTTATGCCTCATGGAAGTTGTTAGTACCTCATATCTTGCTTTCAGCACAGTGACTGGTAAAAGTGTTACTCCCACTATTGTTCTTGCGCAAGCTCCCATCAACAGTGACTCGCCCATTGATGGTTCTTTACTATAATAGTAGAAAACAGATGTTAATACTGTTAAATAATATTTTCAATCAATTGAATAATGCTTTGTCACCCCTAAACTGAGTCCCATTGATGACTAAAATTGTGTGACAGAGTAAAATGTATGTGTCACTCTTACAGTAGGGCCAATTTAAATGGTGCGATTTCGTGCCATGGCCATGCGACAAGCTTACGACAGGCCTACGCCATGACTTATGATTGTTGCAGCGTTTTAAGACTCACATGTTTTAAAATGCTACAACATTTTCCCTGACATACACAACAATCGTAAACGAGTAGTAAGCCTGTCGTAAGTTTGTCGCATGCGACAAAAATCATACCGTGTAAATCAGCCCTTAGGAAGGAATGGGTTCAAGGGGACAACTAGTTATAAGGTTTTGAGTGGATGTAGATGTTGTTAATAAATTAAACTACTAATTAAGCAATAGAGGAGCTTTTCCATGTTTCCATAGCCTCATCTGAACACGAGGGGGAGTTGGGAGAATTAGAGACAATTATGCAAACCCGATACGCAGTCAAGGGTTTGCATAACTGTCGATAATTCTCCCAGCTTCCCCGAGTGTTTAGATGAGACTATGGAAACACGGAAAAAAAGTCCTCTATTGCTTTTATAAAATATTCCTCAAGGATAATTCGACAAATGAAGGAAAATGCTGTTTTTTTTTACTTCTTGATTGAAACAGATTTTCTTGATACACGCTCATACATGTATTTTCTACCAGCCAATCAAAATGCACGTCTGACTACAATTATATAACCAATCAAAATTTGTGTGACGTCACAGCCGTGTTTCCATACTCCCATCTAAACACAGTTATTGACCAATGAGAGTGCACATACTATCCTAATTATTTTATAAAATCTTGTAGACAGCATGATCAATATAATACAATAGCCATATTTGATAGTGAAAATTGTCACTGTCGTTCTGTCAATGACGTTCTCTGAACCACATCCATGCACCTCACCAACTATGCAAATTTTTACATTCACACCTGCCAAAATTTTGTGTTAAGCCATGAAGTGTACAGAAGTACATTCCAATCCCTGGGACACATCTTGATAGTGACTGGAATGAAGAGAAAAAGAAAAGAAAGTTTAGAGTGTCAGACTTCCTTTTTTTTCTTTTGTTAGTAGAAATTTATAATTGATTAAGATCTTTAATGACAGCATTACAATGTATCTGGTATTAAAGGAAGGAAGCCATCTGGGTGTACGGATCTTTCTGCCTGTTTTGATGACACACAAAAACAGAAGTTCACATTTCCAATAATAATTAATAGTGTATACTAAAATACCGGTAGTGGATAGCATTGAATGCGCACGCTGATTGGCTACTCAAACTCTGGATATCCTTTGCTATTCACTTCTGAGCAATTTGCACAGAATTTGTGTCCGAAAATGTTGCAATCTTTGCAGGAATAAATAAGTTAAAATCATCTTTTTGTGCTATATTATCTCACTGTTTTAGTATGTTTTTCACCTCAGTGTTGGTGGCTAGTAGTGAATACTTACCTCCGCGCTTTGCGGCTCGGTAAATATCCACCTCTAGCCACCTCAAATTCAGTGAATACAGTGTAGTTGTTAATTAGCCTGCATGCTGGGTTCTCAGTTCAACCTGTAACCTGTAACACCTGTCATGGGTGTCACTTGTAAGTGTTCTGGCTTTACAAACTTTTTATGATAAATTATTGTCCCCATCAAGTAGATCAGTTTGTCAATCAGTTGCAGACTGTTATGGATGCAAATAGTACAGAAATGGCTATTAGAATATTTTATAATAAAGTTTCTATATAACGCACGCTCTCATTGGTTTAAACACCGTGCTTTATGAGAGTACAAAGCACGGAACAAACGAAAGCTCACACCATCATCTGCAGAAATGCAGGGATCGCGTTAACGCAGAAATCGTGCATTTTTACGCAAATAAAATCCAAAAAATGCATCATCAAAATTTTAATGCGTGCCAGGACGCAAGGCACGGACTTAAATAACTCACACAACTTGCTTTGATTTGTCAGTATATTCTGTTGTTTGTAAAACTGTTGGAGCGATCTGTGATCATAATTGAAGTTCTAAGAAATGGGATTTAAAACATCTAAAAAGGTTAAAACTAAACTAGAGCACTCAAGAAGTAGGGAGAAACACTTGCCTATCAGCTCGTGTTTCCCCCTTACACTTTCGTGCTCTAGCCGCTTGCTGCGTGCATTTAAATTCTCACTGCTATCCATCACTGGAAGGGGGCAGAAGAGAGTGAGGGTGAGGGGAAGGGGGCGCAAAGAGTGAGGGGTGGGGGGGAGCTTATAGCCCCTCAACTTTTTTCTCCCGATGTTGTCTTCTCCTGAAACTCTCCTTCGTCCCATCACACTTCTGTGATCCATACCAAAACCTAGCCCTCCCACCAATATCCAGTATTGTGATTGGCTTATTCTATCACTTTGTCTGATGCTGTTTCTAACTGCCAGCCAACTGTTGCTGCAAACATGATTGGTAGCAGCAAAAAATAAAAGTGGCTGAAAGCTTCACTCCACTCCAGAGTGCATATTTTTGAAGGACACTGTAATTAATTTCCCATTCATCAGGTCACCGGTTTGCACTATAATGAGTGGATGGAATGAACGAACATAAGAGAACCAAAGAGCGATGCTAAAATTTTGTCTGATCAAAGCATAGAGTTTATCCCTCCAGTTTCAGCAGCATGCAGCAAGTTTCAGTATTGCTTAAAACCAGCCTAAACGGAAACCACCACAAACTATGTAAATTATTTTTATCCCTAGCACTATGCTGCCCTTACTTCCCTCCCCAATGGACCTGGGTGGGAAGAGAAAGAGTTTTTGGTCTTGAGGAACGATACAGCAGTTATAGATCTAGATCCACATCGCACACTCATGCCCAAGGGATGGTGACCACATGGACTGAACGATGTCAAGGTATTGTTGTCTTCTTCGTTTGCTTCAAATTTACCTCTTT
>NC_090870.1:42765232-42792732 GCF_036669935.1 Montipora foliosa | reverse complement strand
TTAAAAGCTTGGAACATCGAACAAGCACTTATACTCGTATACAAAAGTAGTTTTATGGCCAGGCACCGAGCTACATTCGGGAAATGTTTATTCTGCGTAGCAACGGTTACAGCCTACGGGACCATCTTAAGGTTGTTATTCCTTGTACCAGGCTAGTAAACAATGGAACAATCTACCAGACAAAATAAGGATGTCGGAATCCCTTTCTACATTTCGGAACAACTTACAAATCATACAGTTGTCTTCATCGTACGACTGCAACTGTATGTTTTGTAAATAGACAGTCTTATTACTAAAGTTTTCTTTTATTAAATTATTAATTTTAATAATTTTAATAGGTTATTATTCATTTTAGTTGATTTAATTTTCATTTCTTATTTCTCACTCATTACTTGTACATGTAAGATTATTTAAATTATCACATTGTAATTGTTATGACACATTTGTATTTAAACGAGCTATCGCTCATATGCGATATGTGGTTAAATAAAATTACTTACTACTTGCTTACTTACTTACAAATAGTAAGTTATCAAGATTTCGGCAGCTTCTGCAAGTACCGGAGCACAAATTGCGTAAAACAAAAGAAACAAAAGACAGAAAACAAAACTCCAAATCAAGACTAATCCCGAGTGACCAAAAACACAATGCTTTCCGGTACCTGCAGAAAGACCCAAGATTTCACATTTATTAGAGACTTTGTTTAATTCTGTCACTTCTTATTTCGAGCCTTGCTTGGTTTTGGCGACTTTCAGAACAACACTTATCCTTATCTAAAACATACGCAAAGGAGAAGTAGCACACAATCATTAAAATAATATCAACTTTTTTATGTCCCATGCTTGTCCAAGCGATAACAAGTCTGAAAAGACACTTCACGGTTACAAACATGGAAACGAGGTCCGAGTTTGTTACCCTGATTTGTGCAAAATAAATCTTTATGCAACTATTTTCTTTTGTAACGTTTCTTGAAAGTGCATAAAGAACTGATTAATCTTCTTTCAAAACATTGCATTCATAATATCAATGCAACTATTATAGACAAAGTATAAGGTTTTGCCCGTGTAAGACACGGAAGCTGAGTGGAATTGATATCTGGACGGGTGAGGGTTTAATTTTTCAAGTACCGACGGATAGCCATTTTACCGTCGAACCAACGGTGTGTTCGATGTACCTGGAGGTTACAATGAGGGACGAAGAGAGCAACTTACCAACGTGTTCGGAAAAGTTTAAGCTGCTGATGACTCCGAAGAACTCCTAAAGTTCTAATAATTATTATTGTAATATTGTTTACACTGGCAAGATAAATATTTGCAAATTGGTTTTAATTTTCTTGCCACCTATACTGATCGTGTTCAATGGGGAATGGAGTTTGGCATAGCACCCAATCTAATATCAAGGACACGTAAACCGCAGGCTAATATTCATTAGTATCACCCAACTAGTGGACTAATGCAAATCCTGCATTTTGATTGGCTACGCTGCTAGATGACTATTAGTAATATTCCTCGAGTATCGAAAAGCGTAACGCTTTCTTTCGTTTTATCCCGGCCAAATAACTTGCATTCGCTAACTTTGTTATTGCCTTTTCTGTCCAACTAGTTGGGTGATACTAAAACAATTAGACCCTTCGCCCTCAAGGGCCACAAGTCAATAGCCCATGTGGCTTCGCCTCATGGGCTATTGACCCGTAGCCCTTGCGGGCTACGGGTCTAATTGTTAATTAACGAAAGAAAGAAAGGGAGAAATAAAAAAATGAAAAAAAAAAAATTAAAGAGGGAAGATAGAAAGAACGCCGGAGAAAATAACCCAAAAAAATCTTAACTCTTCCTTTATTAAATTTTCAACATATTCCTGCCCTGGTTTTTCTGAACAGATTTTAGTGTTCCCTCATGATTTGCACAAAATATATATATTTTAATGTTGATCATAGTATTAACATCCATTCGTATAATGGAAAGAACACTATCGTTGGATAAATCGAGCTGAAACTCTTGTCTTTCACGTGTCTGTATGAACATCTTCTCTGTCCAAAGCAAACATATCTTTTGAGGTAACTAAAGTTCTAATCGCATCTAGTGAGTCTACGTTGAAGTCAGCCTGTTTCTTGAAGTCTCCATTCGTTGAATCATTCAGAAGTATTGTAACTGAAACAACAAACCATTATCAAATTTGTCATCCAGGTTAATATGTGACTATCTCAGGTTGACGAAATATTTCATCCACGTATTAAATCTTTCACATGCTATCATTTTTAACAAAGAAAAACCAAGGAAGCATCTGTGATACTCCTATCTCAGTTGATCATGGACAATAGTCTAGTTTCGAATTGTGCAGCAACAAAAGAACAGAGTCGAGGTTCAGGGGAATAATTTGCATTTTCCTTTGTTCTGAACAATACAAAATGCTAATTATTCCCCTGAACCTCGACTCTGTTCTTTTGTTGCTGCACAATTCGAAACTAGCCTATTCAAACCATAAACCTAAAAAGTTCATGTAATCTGAAATTAGCTGCAATTGTCGTGACAGATCACACTTCCTTTCCCCGTACCAATGTTCTGAGAAAATTGCATGAAAACAACATTGGTAAAGAAGGAGACCAATATTATTGTTGCCAAATCTGTGAGCTGTCTCAAAGAATTTTCTCAGAAGCTGTCACTTATCTACTGTAAGAATCCAAAAAGTGCCATCCCTTTTAACATTGACATTCTTTCATTTGTAAAATGTATGGTACTGTACGAAACTACTACTGAGACATATAAGTAATCAATACATGCCAACAATAAGTATTTGATTATTCAATTTTGTGAGATAGACATGGGCTTGCAATTATAAATTATCTAAGTGCCACAAGGACAACATATTAGGGCAAGAGGTACACAAGGGAGGTGCATAGGCTATTTGCATGATGGTGTCAATTTACTACGGAGACCAGAATGCTTTGTCAAAATGCTTTGTTATTCAGATTTTTCTCATCTCTCCTTGCTTAAGTTTGCCTGACAATAAAAGCAACTCAAAGCAGTCTGGTCTTCGTAGTAAATGACACAAGGGACCTTTAGATTCTAGGACGAGAACGAGTACGAGTTTTGACTGTTTGTTTTTAGCAAAAATACTTAGAAGATTTGATAACCCGTACGATTAATCTTATTCTTTGCTAGCAGTATAGCTTGCTCAGTTATTCTTATTACTGTTACCTGGGCCTTTTTGCTGATCGAAAAATGCCAAAACTGCTACCCTGTTGTTGACTTGTTTTGATGCAACAACATATTTGCAAAACCTCGTACTAAAATGACGACAGCAACAAGTTTTTCCCGCCAAAATGACGCTAGTTTGCGCGCGCTCACTGTTGTTCTATGAGAAAATTTGGTACTCGTAGTCGTTCTCATCCTAGAATCTAAAGCTCTCTACAAGCAAACAAAGTATGTCAACACAAACTTAACGTAAGGTACAAAATTGCCAGCAGTGTTTGACTGACTAGAATCTATGTGCACATTATTTTCTAATGAAGCGGGAGGGAAGGTAGTCAGTCACCTTGACTCAGCCACATTAATTGACTCTCAGTTTAATTTACCCTTGCCGATGGATCGGTGTGCTTTGTTTATAGTGGAAAATCGAAGTGCCCTTTGATAGCTATCAAGCTAGTTCACGGGCACCCCACTTTTAATAATCTGAAAGAAACAATTCAAACTTAACAGAAACATGAAACATGATTAATTAAGAACCCCAACTGGCAGGAGGCAACCGGTTGGCTATTTACAAAGCATGGTAGAATTGAATCCAGGAGAACCGGAAACAAATCCAAACAAGACTCTCTGATTGTTGAGCAAATATGGAGAGCTTGAAAAGAAAAATTATTAGTACCTGAGCCAGCACTTTTTCCACACTGTATGTCATGGAGGTGATCGCCGACCATAACTACATTTTTTGGGTGAACTCCCCACTGCTCACAAATGTACAGGAGGGAAGCAGGGTCAGGTTTTGGAGGCGTGAAATTACGTGTGAGAGACTTAAAGAAAAACAAAACAAAATTAATGAGGTCAGCTTCAAATCATAAGCTAACAAGCACAAATCAAAGGTCCCAGTGAATGGTACCAAGAACTTCAGAACAATTCTGTTCATTACAATGTGCCTCCTGTGAACAGACTCTATAATGCATACCTAATGTCTTGAAGATATATTGCTTTGATTTGCTCTCAAGTGGGAAGAATTAGGTTTGTGCAGTGATTAGACCTTACACCAAATAAATGTGGCTCAAGGTGAATTCCTGGTCTTGATGATATTATGTGGGTTACATGTATGTTTGTTGGTTGGTTCTACACTATTTCTCTGAATACTCCGGTTTGTCCTTTTCACCAAAAACCAACAAATGGTGTCATCTGCTTTAAATTAAATATGTAACCTCCCCTTGTGCTGGGCTACATAACCTTGAAACTCAAATAAGTGAATATCAGTTACAGAGCTATAATAAGCAACAAAAATAGTTGAGACACTGAACTGGGAAGACAACAACGAGGGAAAAATCACCTTAATGTTACATTTTCCACTTGCACTCCGCCCTTCAATGTTGGTGACGGAAAAAGGAAGAGTTGGCGATGAGAAAACAACATTGTTTGAGGGGGATGGTGTTAGATGGAAAGATTTTAGGGAAGGGATTTGTCCGAGATTCCTTAAAAGAGAAAGTGTCTCAACCCTTTTGGCACTTATTGTAGTCTTGGCATGCTCCCAAGGGGCACTCTTGCAAAATTATATCTCAACCTATTGACCCCTGGGAGTGTCAGACAGATTTTACTCTGTATAACCTTGATGCTACCACTGAGTTATTGTAATTAGGTAAATATACAGTGTAGCAATGCCCTTTTCAACTTGAGGCATACTTCATGGAATTGAGTTTGCATCTGATTAGATTCATTTCTAAACATGTGCAGTCCAGAAAGGAATCAAACAAAATACAGTCGTCCCAATGCCAACTTTCAACAAGCAAGAGTATAATCTTTCTCACACAGGTGCAGTACACCACTGTTACAGTACTATTAAACACTTGTTGAAAATGGCTTACATGGGTAAATGGTCCACCATAATTACCAGGATCACCCAACAAATCAAAGAACTGGTCCACAGATGCCTGTAGATTCCTTGTGATAAGAGCTCTCTTAAGTCCACTCTGAGCTAAAAACTTAAGCAGTTCACAGACACCAGGTTGTAACTTTGTATTCTGTCTTCCTTCCTCTTCAAATTCTTCAACAATCTGCAGTGCTTTTTCTTTATCTTTTCCCAACTTTGAGTTGCAAAAGGCCAAAATATCCACACCTTTAGGGCACTGAAGTCTACGCCGCAGCTCAGCAAAATCTAAAACTGGTAGAGTAAGAGTACCGTCCAGATCAAAAACAAATCCATGGACTGGAACTGGCTGATTCCTTGCACCAGTTTTCACTGTTCTCTTGACTAAGTATGAAATTCCTTTAGTGCTGTTAGGCTTCATGGTTGCTTTCCAACAACGTACCATTAAGGCCCGTAACATGAGCCCTAGAAAGAAAGCACCACAGTACATGTACATGTAGATCATTATTTTATTACATTGTAACAATCCATAATGGTAATGCATAGCATAAATGACCCACATTATAACAATTATTATGCAGAATATAGAATAAGTGTAGAAAATTGTACGAACACAAGTTCATTTCATGATTAACATGTATGGGCACAGGTGATGTTTTCAAAGTTCTCAAAATCGCATGAGCCATAGTATGAGTCATAGACGAGTGCAATTTGAAAACTATCAAAACATCATGAACAAGCACATCAAGCTCAACAAAATTATTCCATCACGGAGTTTCCATGGCAACTTCTGTATTGCACTGACTCTATAACTTATTTATGCATTCGTCATTGACCAATCCGAGATGTGATGTTCTGTTGAGTCTATAATAATATTATTTGGCCCGTAATAATGCAGAATATAAGAGAAAGAAATCAGTTTCTTTACACTGGGCTCTTTCAATCAATTATTGATTGAAAGAGCCCAGTGAGAACTCTGATACAACAATTTACTGCTAACAAAAGGTTCTTAAGTCAACTTTAGCCTTTGTGATGACCTCTGGTTTGTCTTTGTGACCTCAAATTTCAGTAATTGTCTTTGTTCATTCAGCATTGGTTCGTGAGGAAGAAAAGTAAGCCCTCGCAGCACTTATGAATAAACATTCAAAGTTGAAAGTGCTACTATGACCAAAAAAATCAATTTATATATTTTTCTTTGGATTTCAAAACTACAAGTAGCCTTTATTTAAAAAGACATCTGTTATTTCAACTGGAATTTTCCTATTTTATTGACGGCCATTACTAACTTTAATTAAAGTCTTGAGAGAGCTGGATCGAGGAGAAAATGACGTTGAAGACTCAATGGTTTAAGAATGCAATGCATGAGTATGCGGCTGAATTATATGCACCATGAGAGTTTTGGGCTTTCAGACTTCTAAACTTGTGTTTTGCACATATAATAAGCTGCATTTACACACTGAAATTTTAAGCCAGTGAGTCAATGACGTCACTTTCCCTAGATCCAATCCTCTGATGTCCAATCGGTCAGTTTGGAACGCGAGTAATGGTGGAGCATTAAGTCCAAAACTTACGCTCAAAGTAAACAACCTTTGAATAAAACTTTTGCCAGTCAAGTGTTAAGCAATCACACTTTTAAAATCTGAAGAAAAAAAGGAAGAGATTTTTTGATCACAGTAGCTCTTTAAGTGATTTTAGTGTAAAAGAGAACCTTCTCCAAAACAAAGTGATATTGGGTCAATGTAGGGCTGTTCGACGGATCAGAGCTGTAGATAAAGTCTGCCATGGACTCGCCAAGACTGAAGGTATAATGAAAATACAGTAATGTGACTTCAACGGCGGGAGAACGCTCACACTAGCTACTCATGCCTTTTTGTCATCATGGTACATGGTAACTTGTGCGCTTCTAACTTTCACGGCAAAAATATGCTACTTAACTATGGTGCGAGTGGGTAAATGAAACATACAAAGCGTAGTTGCGAGTTCAAATAAGTCAGTGCATTATCAAAAAAAAACAAGGCTTACCTTTAACAGAGGTAACTCTGCTATTAATTACTGGCCATGGCTTCTCTGTGAACAACTCCTCGTCCCATTCCTTCCTCTCCCTCCAGAAAGACTTGTAGGCTGAGGACCCAGGCCTGAGTTGATTTAGCGCGCGTTTTTAAATCAAAATGGCGGCTGAAATAGAGGATTCCGGATCCGTGTCGCAGTTAAGTACTTCTCCGTCCTTGAAAGAGAGTAGTACCTTTGAGAAACGGACTGAAATTGAGGGAAGACGAATGGAATCATTTAGAAAAGTAATGAACAAGTGTTTGGATAAAATCATGGCTGCTGGAAGGTGGGACTGAATGTTTTTTCGATATAAACATGAATGCATAGTAAATCAAGTATTAAGGTTAAGTGTAAGCTTATTTATCAAATTAAGTGTGCCAGGGAGCAATGTTTAGCTTAAAAACTGTCCTGTATCTTTTATTGTCTCGTATTGTACATTGTATTGTATCTTGCCCTGGTTAGATCAGTTAGAGTATTGTTGTGTTGGCAGTAGTGTGGTCACCACATACAGTCACAAATATCTCAAAATTGGAACGAACTCAGGGACGGTAGGTATTTTTTACAGATCATAGGTCATGGTTACAGTTCACTGTATCGGTCAAATCGAAGCTTCAACATTCCCCCTCCCCCCAAACCGGGCATACCCCGGGTATTTGACACCTTTGCCGTCCCGGGCGGGTGATAGAATTTAATAATCAGAGTCCTCCGGGAAGAAAACTTTACAAGTTCTCAAGTTTGCATTAATACTTTGCACGATAGTGGATCTGCATCGACGGAACACTAATATCATGACAATATTAAGGACGACGTTATTGAGGAAGAAGCAAAGATTTATTTCATTAGAAACAGAGATATGAAAAGGTTTTAATGGGGACATAGTTTTTCAGTGAGGGATTAATTAATTAATTAATTAACCGAGGGATTAATTAATTAATTAATTAACCCATTGACGAGTAAAATTGTCTGGTGTTAGAGTCAAAATACTGGCCGGTTTTGGCTGGTTCAGGTGACAAAGGGTTAATCCATTGACACCTGGGCATGAGACTTAATAGATTTTACTCTAACACCAGACAATTTTACTCATCAAGTGGAGGCATCCTAGGGCGTTTGAGGTGTAAATGGTCATGCGCTAAGCAGTCAAAAACTATGTCCCCTCTATTAATTTAACTGATTGACCCCTGAGTGTGAGACTTAACAAATGTTAGTCTAAAGCCAGACGATTATTTTTACTTGTCAGTTGGAGACATCCTAGGGCATTATTAAGGTGTCAATGGGTTAAGGTACACACGTAGTGTAAATATGTCCAGCAATGTACCAGACTGATTTTTTTAAATACTCCATGACAGGCACACAATACAAACCTCCAAGAGATTGGACTGGAGAACCCATTCAATTTTTGGGATTTGTCAAAGTTTTGCCACTGCAGTCCACAGTCACTTTGACATAAGCAACTTGGCAGTGAACTGGTATTCTAGAATTGCTCCCGAAACTCTGTTTACATGACTGTACAGCTGTACATTATGCACAGTTGGCTGATAGAAGACTCCGGCAACATCTCCGTCAAACCTAGCTTTAATGTAGCCATACAAAAGATAAAAAAATAACTCTAAATGGGAAAAGAAAGTCATGTTAGACTGCTGGTAATGGAGTATTTTAAAAATCCCTTGCTGGTGTCTGGACATGCTTTTTCTGGGGCTTGTTCATCACATTTTTTGCTTTACTTTGTTCCAGCCAGGAGAAGTTCAATAGATGTTTTACTTCCATCAGAGAAAGAAATCCTCTGGAATTTAAAAGTATCGTTGAACAGCTTATGCAGCAACTACGGAGCAATATTGAGGTATGAAACTTAATACCGCAAGTCAAAAACTTCTATCATGATGATAAACTGGGCAGAGTTGTTTGAACAATCCTGGGACATCCTCTAGGTTGTGAGGGTGATTATGTATCTTTTTTTTTTCCGTTGTGTTCACTGATGATCCATGATGCTTATGATCCAAGATTGACCAAGACAGTTGTAACGGTATCCAGGCTTATGGTCAATGTAGGGGACAGTACATGGATGTTGAGGTGCTTGTTAGCAGTGCATTGCTCGCACACTTTTCTGTTAGACTGCCTCAAGTTTTGCAATGACGATATCTTTACAGAAGTATAACGCTCCTGCACCTTGAAGCTGATCTGTATTGTGAAGGATGTTCCTAGCTAACACTGTACTACAGTGTATCCTGTATAACCAGTGACATAAATCTGTTTTCAAATAGCTCATAAACAGTCATGGTCATCATCTTCAGTTCTGTTCAAAACCACAGGATTATAGTCAAGCTGTCACACATGACCAGTAGTTTTGAAATTTAAACTGAGTATTCAAATCTGCGTGGCAGTTTTGAACTCTTTTCTCGAGATTCTGAAGTCCTGTGTATACATCTGTATTCCTTAAGAGATATCGAAAATGGTTAGCTATGAAATTTTGTTTTATTATAACAATTAATAAACAGTGTTTGAAAAGTGAAAACTATTTCAAGCATTTGATGAATTATATGCGTCTAAATATAATTTAGGCAAGGTTAAACGCTAGACAATGCTGGCCAGCAGTCCCACTCGGTAAACTGTGTGGGCGCCCTGGGGACTCAGAGGCTTTTGTAATTTCAGCGCTCCCTTGCTGTCAAGTATTTTGTGTGTGCGATTGATCATTTGCGTTTTAATCCAGCCCTGTTCCTTGCCGTTCTTGTGCCCCTGTCCCTCCCATACCTTTGGAGGTACATGTATATATAAATACTTTCCTCTAGATCTGGTTCCCCCTTATCAACTGGAAGTGGACTTTCAGTGTGATGGTGCCTGGTGGTGGCCCGCTCACAGAGTTGTCATGGTTAGCTACGCGCATGCATGCGGCTCCCACCTATTAATTTGTCAGCACCTTCCCCAGCGCTCGTCTGTTGGTGATGAGTTTAATGCCCAGTTATTGTGTATTTTTTCGTAGCAACTTTCAGAAAAATCTTCAAGATTCCAATTTAAATCTCGGATTAAGTTCCACAGAGGAATTAGAATTGTTGAAACTGGTCACATGTGACATAGCCTGACTGTAAAAAAAATCTGGTTCCTCGTGCCACAGTTTACGATGTAGGTATTGAATTGTCCAATTGGGGTTCAGTCCTCCCACTAACTGAGTATTCTTTCTCCTCATACATGTATGTTCCTGTTGTAGAAGGAAATTGATTTGATGATAAAGCAAGAAGATCTGGTATATTTCTTTAATGAGCTAGATTACATTGTTGAAGATTCTGTTAAAGGAAAGTCACAGCCTGCATGGTAAAGAAACCATAAATTTTTCTTATTTTACCATTGTGTTGAACCATCTTCTTTGAATGGCTAATAGGATAAGGTCCCATCAGCACGTTGGTCGACATGTGACTGACAAATGACCGACACAACACCAACACATTGGCTGACAAACTGCTTGCCTCTGCTGGGAACAACAACAACACCAACTTGACTCAAAAAGAAATTATTATTAAAGGGACACAGTTGTGCAATGTACACTACAATGATTAGTAAATATAGAGATTGAATGGTTACTAGTTGCATGATTGTGTTGTTGCCAGAAATTCTGAGGTGGTTTTAACAAAACGAAATGACCAGTTAAAATGTATGCCACACACACAGCCTAGTGTTACAGTGCTGTAGGTGTTGCCACGTGTGGTGTCGTCAATTAGTAATTGCTACGGTCATCTATTCCAAAGCCTGATATCAGTTATTTTGTAACACTATCCACAACACTGTTGAAGATGTCAAACTAAGATGGTTTTTCATGTTTTAATCATTACATGTATCAAGGGTTTAAATGAAACTGACTTTGCAAATAAGCAAATCCATTTTGAATTCTTTAGGAGACCTTCAGGAAATCCCAGGAAAGATCTCTGTGATCATGTTATGCAAGTCAAACTTGCCTACAAGACTCAAATAACAAGCATGCTTGAAAAGGTACGAGGCCAGTTGACGTAAGCAACGATAACATTAACTGTGAGAAGGTTACCAGAAAATTCAATTTAACAATTATTTATTTATCTCTGAGTGTAAAGTGTGTGGTTAACCGCCCAAGAAATGGATATTGAAGTTTAGAGACAAACGTACATGTATAATTTGTCAAGCATTCACATGCTCCAAAACACAGTTTTCCAAAGAAAAAACCAAGATTTTTAAATCTGCAAAATTAAAGCAACAGGATATCTCTTCTGAAGTGTTAGTCACTGCAATTGATGTAAAATGTATAGTGACCAAGCTCCTGGAGGGGGACTGGAAACTAGACATTTTCAAAGGCCTTTTTGTCAAAACCTAGGTGTACATGTATGACAGGGGTTAAAATTTTGCGAATTAGTAAACAAGATGACGACGGAACTGTCAACATTTTTTAAAAAAAGATCTATACGACAGTTTTTCAGTTATCATCAAAATAGACAAGAATCAACATTTTTGCCATATGCGGAAAACCTGTCTGACAGATTATATGTAACTATTACTTCTCACTAAGCAAATCCTGAAATTTTAAAGTGCTACAGTGACGAAATTTGCATCTTCCCTATCTAAGCCATTTTGGCACATAAACACGTAGTCTGTACGAGAAGAAGAATGCTGTTTACCATTTTCAAATATCTCTGTTCTGGAGATATTCAAGTTTTTTAAATATGCAAATTAGCGAAGTGATGACGTCATAAACCCAACCAAATTTGGATCAAGTATGATGGGAGAAAGATATCTCAGCCAATTTGTATCAGAAATACTTGGTTCTTTGCACTAAGATTCTAGGAGATGTGTTCCACAATATGAGCATACCATTTTTGTTACCATGGCAACATACTGGGTTCCAGACCTCCCTGATATTAAAAGCTTTGCAGACCACCTTTGGCGTTTTGTTTTGATATTTGCAAATGGTGCCTCATCTGCATGATCCTGCCAGCATATAAAGATGTTAGGTCGAGTTTGTGGCCTTGGTAAATGTATTTCTACCCTGAGATCACCAAAATGTTGAAATCAGTTGGAGGGGACTGGAAAAGAGTGAGTTGCCATGGGAACAAATTCCTTTACAGTCGTAGGTGTGTTGCCCTCAGAACTATTACTGTAGCTCACCAAGTTTCAGTGGTCTCTGTTGCAAATTGACCGAGATAGCTCTATTTATATTCTTGATGTTCTATTGGGTTGGGTGAATGACGTCATCAGCCTTCTCATTTGCATATTTAACACATTTTTCAAACTTAAATATCTCCGGAACCAATGCAGATATTTCCAAACGGTAAACAGCGTTTTTAATGTTTCATGGTACTCTATGTGATCACAGTAGCACTTTAAGGGTGGGGTTGTGTGGCTAGTTTTTATAAAAAAGGCCTTTGAAATCTCTAGTTCCCAGTCCCCCTCCACTAAATTTAGTGTTTTCCATCAATAGACCATTTTACAGTTGTAGCTAGGTTACCTGGCCTAAGAATGGAAGCGAGGCTGCCGGTGACTGCTTTGATACACACCTTTGCGTTTTCTAATGTTAATGTAGACTACAACAACAACACAACTCATCATACATGATAAAAGCAGTGAGGTCTGTATCAATACAAGGTCACAGGCAGCCTCACAGCCATTCATAGGCCAGGTCACTGAGCAAACAACTGCAAAAAGACCTATTGCAGTGACAAACACTTCAGAAGAAATATCCTGTTGCTTTAATTCTTGATCAATCTTTTTCTTTGGATAAGCCACCTTAAATTTAAACTGTTTTTGTTAACTGTGTGTCTAATGAGGTCTCTGATGGATTGTGTTTTAAATCTAAACTGATGTTAGTCTAATATGAATTATTTTTTCTTCCACAGTTAGAAGAAGAGAATGAAAAGTTGACAAGTGATGTTTTACAAAAGAGAGAAAAGCTGGTAGACACTGAAAAACAGCTGGTTGAAAATACAGAACACTTAAGAGAGGTAAGATTTATACAATTTTATGCTTGAAACATGGGTTGAAGGTCATAAAATAATACTTTACTGGTGCATACTTCTTGAATAAATTCAGGTGTTTTTTCCCCCCAGGTAGCAGCATATTGTACAGAAAACCCTTTGCATAAGCTGCAGGAACAATGTGTGCTCCTAAATAGCAACACACAGATGAAGTGAACCTTATCTTGGTCATATCTTGCTCTATTTCTATTCATTTTGCTCTATCAGATACTCTGTACATATTTAACATCAAGTTCTTTGTAATTTTGTCATCACTAACTAATATATAATAACTTTTAACTGAGCTTTTGATTTCAAGTTACAGTCATGTCCTTTTTGTGTGAGACGGCTACCAAATTGTTTTTAACTATGTTACTTTTGGAATTCTACAGAATTCCTTGCCCTTTACTTGGCAAACTCCTCTAGGATTATTTGGCTGTGGCGTCAAACACAATTTTTTTTTTGAGACATTAGAACATCAACTCTATTAATTTTCTTTAGTCTTGCAATTCGGACACAACATGTACCGGTAACTAATTTTCCTAGAATGGTCTTGTGCCCATACATGTGGCTAGTGTATCATACAGCTTTGTACTGTACGTCCTTTTGTTTTGTAATAAAAAAAGAGTGATTAGCAAGGATCATCTTATGTTAGCGCAACCAGGATTTCATGAGATCCTCAGACTGTCTGATTGTCATGTTGTTGCCCTAATTTATCCATTCCTTCATTTTTTTTTTCAATAAGTAGTACTGTACACTTGAGTTCACCACCAGCGAGAACGACATCATTAAAGGAAGAGTTTCTGTTAACTAATGCTTCCTGACTTTTGCCTTCCTCATCTCCGCCAATACTATAAAAAAGCAGGGAAATAATTAGTGCTATTCTCATAATCACAGAGACCAATTATTATATTGCCAACAAACTCGGAATTTTAAAGTGCCCCTGTGACCAAAAAATCAATTCATATTTTTCTTTGGATTTCAAAACTATGTTAACAAAACACTAAGTGACCCACGTTTTAAGCCTTGATTTCAAAAAGACACTTCTTCATTTTAACTGTAATTTTCCTATTTAATGGTCTGCCATTACTAACATTACATGTATGTTCTTGAGAGAGCTGGATCGAGGAGAAAGTGACGTCAAAGGCTCACTAGTTTAAGAATGCAATACGTGTGTATGCCGCAAAATTAATATGCAGCACGGGGGTTTTGGGCTTTCAGACTTTTAAACTCACGCTGAAATTTTAAGCTAGTGAGCCTCTGACGTCACTTTTCGCTGGATCAAACCGTCTGAGGTCCAATCGGTCAGTTTTGAACGTGAGTAATGGCGGCCCGTGAAATCCAAAACTTACACTTAAAGTAAACGGCCTTTGGATAAAAATCAAAGCTCAAAATTTTGCCAGTCAGGTGTTAAGCAAACACACTTTCAAAATCTGAAGGAAAAAAGGAAGTGGTTTTTTTGATCACAGGGGCACTTTAAGAGAGAGAACAATAGTTTTTATGGGTATCTTAAAAAACTATTTTTGTAGCTGGAGGAAGATTGGTGACTGACGGAAATGTAACTAAAGGTGCCTTTTTAAAAATGGTCAATGCTGCAGCTTACAGGACCATTTATTCCATTCACACGGATTGAATATGACATGGTAGATAGCCAATGAGGCGCGTGGCACTGAGTTGGCTATAAGCAGTCTCATATCCAACAAGCGCAAATGGAATATTACTGCTTTATTAAATTCCTTACACTCCAAAAGTTTAGAAAGTACGAAATACATGAACATGTACAAGCAAAAAAAGCGAGAAAATCTGCCCGAAATCGAAAAAACTTGATGAAGATGTGATGTTCTGTAATACCTTGTGGTCAGACAGATGCAGGCTTATAACAAAAAGCCTTTCTTACCTTTTCCTGTACTTCTAATCACCGGAATTGATCCAAACTTTCCCTAAACTTTTTTTTTGTTTTATTTAGAAATAAATTTCGCTTTCTGGTGAAAAAACTTTTAGCTTGCCAACGTTTAGCACAATCATTAATTTTACCGTCATTATAAGGTCAAACTAAAGCCGTGTTCACACTCAACGTTGATTATGATCAACTGAAGTATATATTATCAGGCTATCATACTCCATTCAATTTTATTCAATTACAAAATTCAAATACAATACGCAGGGTAACCTCGCAGTGTGAGACAAAATGGCGCCATATCGCGTGGCTGCCATGATTATCATCACTATCATGTGCTTGAGGCAAGAAGACAACCAAGAATAGCTTCCGAGAATAGAAGAAGACAAATCCAAACCTTCGCTCCAAAAAGCAATAAGAAGTTTCATCTGCTCATACCACCACGTGCTCGCCATTCTGTTCAATTACGCATTGTAATTACTTCAAACAGCCCCTTTGAGGTTGTTTGAAGTAATTATAATCCAGTTATAATCAGGGACTGCAATTAGTTGATGTGAACCCATTTCATATAATTTATAATTCGATCATAATCGAGGCCTAATGTGAACACGTCTTAAGGTATATGAGCTGATATTAAACCGAGATTGAGTGAACAGTATTCAGACAGTATTTAATTCTGTATAAATATATATATATCTTATACATTTTTGACAATCCAATAAAACTTCCACATGTAGTAGTCACTTTAGAGTTAGCAGAGCAACTAATTCTGCGACTATTTGCAGAGTTAGGCCAGAAGGGCACACAACCGTATTCTCTGGCTCTCTTTTACCTCACTTGTAGTCAATGTTTGAGATTAGAGTTATGGCAACATACAACAATGGCTTACTTGTGCAAATTTGTGAATTTGTTCTACCACAACTGGAAACATAGCACTGACACTTTCATCAATGAGTGACTGTAAATACTGCACTGCTTCTTCATCATTTAAGTCAAGGCGGAATTTATCTTGTACCTGAAGAAAAAAACAAAAAACTATAATGGTTCAGTTTATTACAGTGGTCCAATTCTACTGTGGTCTGCAAATGTCACAGCAACACCAAAATTCGAATGAATTTGAGCCACGTGGCCATTAGAGTTTTTCAACTTGCTTAATAATTTACTGCTTAATCGATTTTACTGTCAATGGGGAACCCCCAGGAGTCAATGGGTTAATCACTCACTAAAAAACTATGTCCCCACTAAAGTTTTGTCTAACTGTAGCCTTACCATGGCCACCTAACAAAGTTTTGCAAATTATCTACCAATCAGGGTGTGAGAATTTGATTGACAGTCACACCTACTTGCAAAGTTTGTACGGTTGTTACATGTATTTGAACACCGTTGCATAGGTTGTTGACGTATTTACATATACATGTAGTTGTCAAATGTGAAAGTTTGTTTGGTGGCTACGGTAAGGCGCATTGCACTGTACTCTTGCTCTCTCTCAAATAACCTGTGATCACGCCCATTTTTAGCTTCCCTCGTAATTATTTTCTCGTGTCGTTGCTTGCCAACTTCACAGTGTGTACTGCGTGAAACTAAAATAGAGCCTGATTGCAGGTAACCTGTATCTCTCAAACGTCCTCTCCAGTGGTTTGTTCACCTCAGCTCACCTTCTTAACAGTTTTGTCAGGCTCTAGTGCAATGTCCGGTACATTTGCATCCACCATCAAAGCAAAAAGGTTCAAAAAGAGATTGACATGCCTGCAATCCATAATTGAATTATCACATTAATTTTATTACCCCGCAAATTGTTACTATCATTTTCCAACTGCAATTATTGCGGTAGGTTTCAAATCAAAATAATGGATTAGTAACAAAATTTAATGATTTTGGAATAAAATTAATACTCCAATATTTATAAACACTGTACAAAAATTAATATACAAACAAAATTAAACAGAGTATAAATTGCCTTAGCTATATTAAATTTTAATAAACATTTACCGGTACTTATTGGTATTATTATTTTTCTGGGTAGTGTGTTTGTGTGCTTTTCATCTTAACTAGTACCTAGTATAGAACTATTAATAGTTAAGTTCACACAAGTCATAAAAGTCATGTACAGCTGTATTTGTATGTTCAGTCTATAGCTACAGAGGGTGCTCAAAGTATTACTGTACGTAAGTACCTGTGTGCTTTCAAAATGAACTCCCTCTAGTGAAATGATTGACTGGTGTCATGAATAAAATCAAAATGGGTGCAGATACATTCTTCATTATAACTACATAGCTTTAATGCACAAAACCAAAAAAAAAAAAAAACCACCACACAAACAACAAGATTTTCAAGTCAGGGCAACATACATGTAACTTTATTACACATTTAACAGTATGTTACACAAAACTGGTTTAAGCAAACAGAAAACCTTGCAATTATTACTGTAGAGTGCCTTGATGATATCTCACCTTCTCAAGTGAAGGAAAGCAGTGAAACACTGTTTCCTAAACGCTTGGTAAAGTTCACTTGAAGCTCCTCCCATTCCTTCCACCTTAAGTAAAGCAATGAATACCATAGTTTCAATAATACTGATTATTTTTTATGGTCATTACTGGTAATATAACTAACCAATAATTATTTTGGACTAGGCTGCCTCTGAGACATGATTGCTTCAAAGACTGTCTATGTAATGGATGACCTGGAAACTAATTTTTGCAATTTATAAGACTGAAGACTCCAGAAATACATATACTATTATTTACCATTTCTTTGCTAAGTTTCATTGGTGGTGGTAATGGTTTAGGATCTCTTCCTAGGATGTACCCAAAGTCAATGTGAAACAAGTTTCCTAAAGAAAATAACAAAAATAAATTATAAAGACAAAATTTATATATTATTTAGCTTCGACAATAATTATTGTATAGCACAGGAACCTTCCATCAAAATTAACATCATGGCTTTCCTTACCCGATTTTGTAAGCAGTAAATTGTCCAGATGTCTATCTCCTACACTAAGGATGTACGTAATCACACAATAGCCAGCTGGGGAGAAAATAGCTATCCATTACAATCAACCAGCACTACCATATCTTTAACAGTAACTGCAATTATAACTTCTTCCAGTTATTACACTCTTCAGTGACCTAATTTTAAAGAATTATACATGTATGCATCTCAAACAACCATTAAATTTTTAATTCAGGTCATTCTCTAAAATTAACACTGGAAATTCTCAAGATTGTGTGGACTCCACTCAAGGTAACAAGTTTGAGTTCCCAAAACAGTTGAATGTCAATAAACTATTAATTTTGGTCTCTTTGCTATAGGCTAAAAATATTAAAACTTAAACTTACAGTAGTTCCCCATGGATGTTTCTCTCTTAGAAAATCCTATTGATTCATTTGGGTCCTGCTGGTTGCTTCATGATACAAGCTTAATACACTTAATGAGCAAGTTTTTTTGGTGTCCCCCATTAATATAATTATAATTTCTAATGTTCAGACTCTCCATCATCTTTTTGTATACCCCAGGCCCAGCACATATTTGATGGCAATACCACAGCTCTTGACATATGTATCCATGACTTCTGGGCTGATTCCGTATGGTGCACTTTCACAGGGTGCATGTCTGCGAAAGTAATTCTGAATGGGAAAAAAAAAAGAACTTAACTCATTAACTCCTGGGAGATTACTCAGTCTAATGCCAGACAATTTTACTCGTCACCTGGGTGGGGGCACCCTAGAGGACTGGGGGGGGGGGGGGGGGGGTCAGGGGGTGTGAGAACTTGCATTGGCCAAAAATATTACAGCCACATAGCAATTAAATACAACAAGTGAAATTAAAGCTTTGATGGTGGACACACACTTTGAGGAATCTAGGAAACAGAAATTGCAGTTTAGGTTGGAGGCACTCCTTTGCACACTCTCAAGTGAGACCAGACAGCATTTAGTAGGATCATTAGTAACTCACAAATGCTTGAATCATCTTGACACAACACTCTCCTGATTTACACTCAGGTAAATAATTAACTCTTCATTAAATTTTCTATCAATACTGTTTGATACTTAAACAGCGTTTGAATATGAACACTGAATCTGCGGGCCAAAAGTTGAATCACATCTGTAAACTCTCGCCTTCGTACCCAGTTTGTAAAATTAATGTGATACAAGGCTGCCACTCAGTTCTAAGACAAGTTTAAATTCACAAAAATTTGTATTGTGAATAAAGGGACCTTTGGTTGGCTTTTATCGTTTGTGTAAACTTCTTATACATGTGAAGCATGGGAACTAACAGCTGCTGAGGAGAAGAAGCTGGATGGATTTAAATTCTCATGCCTGAGACGATTCTGAGAATTCAGTGGCCGCAACATATCCAAAACGACACAATTTCCCAAGTAACAGACGTAAAGAAGATCAACGATGAAATCCGAAGGAGAAGATGGAATTGGATTGGCCACATGCTCTGAAAGGGGAGGAATGATGGCTGCATGGTGGCGATGGAAAGGCAGCCTGAAGGGAAGAAAAGATTGGGATGACCTAAAACCACATGGAGAAGAGAGGTGGACCAGCTGGGCGGGAGTCATGGGCCCAGCGCAAGACAGGGCTAGTTGGCGAGAGAAAGTTACAGCCTTACATGCCTCATGGCGTGGAGAGAACTAACTAAAATAAACTAAACTTCTTATACATGTACCTGGATGCTTCCATCTACATCCTTGTCAAGTACTTCAGCTACAGGAGTGGATTCTACGAACTGTACAAAACCTGTGTATTCAAGGATAACATGGTCATCGTCATCATAGTCATCATTATTATTAATGATAATAGTAAATGTTTCATAAGATAAACCACTTTTAATATCCGAGTGCACACAACAATCATTCATTACTCAATTGGTACAAATGCATTCAACTCACTAGCCTCTTGTTCAGAGGGATTATGCACACTGTATCATAATTATTACTTTGAATACTGCATACAGTCATATGGTATCCATAATTTTACAAGTATGAGAAGATGTACTAAATCCTTGTGCCTGGCTGAATGACACACACATGGTACAAAATTACACAACCTTCAGCAAGCTACAGAAGGAGATTTTCCTGACAAAAATAATGAATTCATTTGGACAACCCCTATCCACACAATTTTCACAAAACAGTCATGAAGTTAAGGAATACTGGTTATGTTAAAACAAAATAATGACTTCCAACTTTAGATGGTTATTTGCTTTAGTTAATAATATTATTATTATGCACATCTTCTTTCACACAACTTGAGCCATGAACTGAGCACTGAGTACAATACCATGAGTTCCACTCGTAGCCAGGACTTTGTATGGAGTCAACTTTAGATCCAGATTCTCTTTCATCAAGAGCTGAAAGAAAAAATCAAAGTTTAGCAGAGAACAAAAAAGAGATTCAGTCGGTTGCAAGTGCCGGTTAGTTACAATATTGTAAGCTAGGAAGCAATTAAGGTGGCAGAAATCAAACAGACAAACGAGAAACACAGACTAAGAAGAAAAGCCAACAGCTGGACCACATTATAATCTGCACAGACCAACTAGGTAGAACAAGAGAGTGCCATAAAGAAATGGTGGCCATTTCCTAAAATGAACCTTAGGGGATAGAACTACAGTACGTGTATATTCTTAAATGTTATAATTTCTCTTTTGCTACACGGACAGATGGTAGAAACACCAGACAAACGGGTTGGTTGCATACTTTAGTGAGAAAGTAAATTATCATCAAAAATGGATAATTTATCACAATTGCAAGTACATGTATTTCACCGGTATATTATACATTCAAGTCCATTTTCTGCCCTGGCTGCGCACACTGGATCCACAAGAAGTGCAGCGGTATCCGTGGCAGGTTAACCCCAGATCCTTCTTTTATGTGTAACCGGTGTCTGGCATAGCCCGTCCTATCGATGGAAGGCCATTTGACTCAGTCACTGTTAATGAGCAACATCTCGATGTTGTGGACTGTTTTTGTTATCTTGGTGACACCATTGCTGCAAGCGGTGGCTGTGAAGCTACCACTGTAACGAGAGTCAGAGCCGCTTGGGGAAGTTCAGAGAGCTTCTTCCTCTACTCTGTTCAAAGAGTTTATCCTTACACACGCGGGGTAAAGTGTATAACACCTGTGTCAGGGCCGCCTTGCTATATGCATCTGAGTGCTGGCCCCTGAGGCAAAACGATCTGGCACGGCTACTTGAAAGAGCTATGCTCTGCTGGATATGTGCCATAAAACCTACTAATAACATCAGTACACAGGACCTCCGCCTGACGTTGAACATAGAAGATCTTGGTGCTGTCCTCAGGCGGAAGCATCTTAGATGGTTTGGCCATGTCCAGCGGAGTGAAGAATGGATTGGGAGAATAGGTGGCAGGAGGGTAGACGGTCGTAGGCCCCGTGGACGGCCACGGAAGACATGGCGGGAAGTCTTATCTGAGGACCTTAGAGAGTCCCGACTGATGCCGGAGGATGCGACAGACAGGAAGCGATGGAAGCAAATGACCATGCGCTGTCAGGCCCGCAATGCAGTGGATAACTGACGTAAAAAGGATAGTGAGTGTGAGTGAGATTACTGGTATTACCTTATCCATAAGTCGAATAATCTGCAGGATCAACTGATCTTGCCTCAAGTCATCACCATTCTTAAATATTGTCTGTCAAGAAAAAAACATGTACCTCAGATAACAAAATGCAAATTTCTTAACAGACACCAAGTTGACCACTGATGTTTCTAATGAACCTGAAATATTTAGGTCCATTAATTCGTTCTGACTCTTAATTAAACAAGTTAGAATTTTAATTGCTTTCCCAACCAACAATATTATTCTCTGCTAGCAGAGATCTCTTTTCTTTTTGCGTTTGCTGGGCTGACGAGTGCAGGAAGAAGAGACCAAAGCCATGGAAACTTACTGAGTTGAACATGTGCATACTTTTAGCAACTAAATCCTCACATAATACTTCATGTTATGACTGTAAAGGAATGCATGGGAAACAGCCAGCTCAAGTCGCAGTCAGCAAACATAATTTATCATGAGACATGCAGTTTGAAGAGTCCCCTCCAAGGTTGTGGAAGGTGGTTGGATCAAAGCGAGGTCCCTTTTCCCATATTCATCAGCCCAGCGAACGCAAAAAGAAATGAGACCTGCTCTAGCAGGGAAAACCAGCAAACTTTATACAACTGAATGAAGTGAATGTCAATTTGAAGTGCAGTTTAGCGACAAATGAGAGAAGTGATCCTTGCACTTAGCTGGACAATTTAGGCAATAATTTATTACAACTGTCTCTTATAGACACGTGAAAAATTCAGCTTGTGCCAACAGGATTCAAACCCATGAGCTCACTTCTATCATTCGTCTACAACCCATGCTTCAAAATTTAAATCATTTCATTCATTGAGACCTTCAAGGAAACAAATGAGACAAACAAATTGTGGGTTTGAATCCCATTGGGGCCACCTGAATTTTTCTTGTGTGTCTAAAGTAAATAATTATTAAGGAGACAATTGCTTACATTGTCAAGTTATTAAGTGCAAGGATCACTTCTCTCATTCGTTGAAACTTGCAACTGTTTGCACTATTGGTCCAGGATTACAATACAGTTGAATGATACTATACTGTAAAATTGAATTTACAGGTCACTTACCTCCACAATACAATTTGCGTATAAAATGAACACAATTCCAAAACTTCAAGAATGTTTAGTTTCCTTTTAATTAAATTACAGAACACTAAAGAAAGTCAGATACTTAAAAGCCAATAAAATAATCTTCTACCACATATTCTTGATCATCCTGAGTCAAAAAAGTGAGTTTAGCAGGCATCAGGTGGCTTTTAAAAAGCCCAGCTTTTTCTAAAAAGTGAACAAGCAATAAGCAGGATGAGGAAGAGTCTAACAATAAAATGATTTCTGCAAGTGTTTAATTAAAAATTGTACACCTGTTTTTGAAACTGACAATAAAAAAAATTCACTCAAGGACTTTCAAGCACAAATTTCAGGTTAAAACTGAAAGAATCCAGATACATGTAATCAATTTATAGCAAAACTTGCCAGCAACTATTCCTTTGATTTTGGTTTCAGGGTCAAGGAGTAGAGGAATTGGTCCAAATGATGTTAGTTCAGCGACATCAAGCAACTCTCTTAACCTTTGAATCTTAGGGGGAAAATAAAAGGACAAAGTATATTATAACAGCTGAAAAGGACACTTGGTCTGGTTAATTAATATCACATGAATTCAAATTATCAATTAATCTGTTGTTAATTATTTACATGTAGTACATGTAATAGAGAATTCCAGAAATCTTTCAGATCTCCAGATATTCAACACAATAATTATTACTGTGCACAATGAATGATTTCCAATTCAATTGAACTAACCTTCTTATTGCGACTTCCACCAAATTGGGAAACTTCTTTCATAAGTCTTACAATGCTGTTGACAAACTCCTGTTGTCTGCCCAACATTTTCCTCCTCACTGCACACTCCCATCCTCCCTGAAACAAGTGAAGTACAATGTAACCAAATTAAAGCTAATTTTTTGGTACACTTTTGGGCACCTTGAAATCTGAAATACCTACATGTACATGCAACTTAATCAGTTAAGGAAAATGTTGTTGCCACAAAAATAATCATAAATCCTGACGAGTCAGGACCATACTGATACTAAAAAATTCTTTTGTTAAGTCTTTTGTCCTTTATTGTTAAAATATATTTTTTTGCGTAACATTTTATCAGTCAATCCAGCTCATTATAATTACATGTACTCTGCAATCTCTGCTTCAGTAATTTGTGTAGTTATAACTAGTTCATTTCATACACACGATCGTAATATTATAAACTAAAAGCCAGGTTTCAACATGCTAACTCTTTCCATCTAAAAGCATATTATACATTAACATGTATGACTGTCACGGGTAGTTTCACTTTCTGTTCCCTTGTAGCTTTCTTGCTGATTCCTGTTCACTTTGTTCCTTGTTGTCATAAGTATACTTACTGTTTAGCAACCATTACGCTTAAATACTGTGCATTGTGAACTGCTAATAATGTACAGTTTCTGTTACAGTAACATCTTGGAATTATTATGCATTTTTGGCCCTAATAATAATTTATCACCATTTCATCTAAGCAGCATTCTTTGGAATATTAATTACGCAATTTAAGTACAGGTACATCCAGAAATATTCTCACTCACTGTTTTATACATGTAGTTATTGTACTAATTATTATTATTTGGTTTTGTTTCAAGGAAATTGTCCAACCAGTTTGCAGTCTAGAATTAAGTTCGGTACACCCTGTACTGTACATGTGTGTTGTCTTTATGTTTGAAAAAACTAAAAATAATATGAAAAAAAAATTAATAGTGTTGTGTCAATAACAGACAGGCTGTGATCATTGGCTTTGGCATTGTTTCTCCCAATATCTGGCAGGTGGATAACCTTACTGTCAGTGACTTAAAAATAATTGCCCAAAATTAAGAGTGAATGAAAAAAAGTTGAATTAAATTCATCTTTGACAAACCTTCATGAGCGCATGACTGAACCTTCTCATGACATTTAAGTACATGACTCCTTCCTTTGTCTGTTTGCCTTCCTGACATTCTACCACTAAATACCTATACGTACAAAAGGTAAAGGTAGAGTCTGCTACGAGCCTAGAAGCCCCATCAGGCCAGCGCTTATCTCCGGTAACTGTAGCATGAAGCGACTAGGAGTATTTCTACTCCCCCCGGTACCCATTTATACAACTGGGTGGAGAGAGGCCCAGTGAGAGTTAAGTGCCTTGCCCAAGAACACAACACAATATTGTCCCAGGCCAGGACCCGAACCCGGACTACTCGATCCAGAGTCGAGCACACTAACAACGAGGCCACCGCGCCTCCCCCTATGTGTACGTACACTGTACATGATCATTACTAAAGGCACAAACACCAAGGCAGTAGCCATTACAACCAGCCAAGAGCTTGCCTCAGCAAAAACATCATTTACTTTTTACTGCTTTCCTGTCTCTATTTTCTGAATATTATAAAAAGTGAAATAAGAGCTGCCCCTGATGTTAAAGCAAGAAAATTTTGAAGGTCAGTCCTTCCAGCACTCTGCTTGAAACAGATACATTGCACACACCTCATACAATCAAAAAACACACCTCATACAATCATGTCACTGTTAATTTTACATCCAGTAAAAGTTACTGTTCCAAAAACTTAGTCCTAGCTAAGAGTATACATGAACATGTAGATTGCAAACAACTTACCAGTAAAAATAATTGGCTAAGCAATCACTTTTACAAGCCCTTGAAATAAGGAATGATGCCAAATCATCTGAGCCCTGAATAAAATATACATTTAACGTCAATTACTTGAGAGTAAAATGTATGGTTTATATTGCATACTTCTTGCTATGCCTGTTCAAGGACTCTTAGACTATAGCAAATACAAAATGGCCAGTGTTTTTTCCACCTAAATTAATATATTACCGGTAGTACTTGAAAAGCAATATTTTATCATTCAAAACTAGAAACAGGAAGTGCGATTACTTAGCGTTAAAATACTAAATATGGCTGGTTTAGGCCGGTTTAGCGGTGAAGAGTTAAAGTAAACAAATTCAAAAGGTTCAATTGTGAACGTACAAAATTATTTGTAAAAATTTTTGGGTGGACATTTTTATTAACCATAATGATTGTAAGTTGGTACTGGTATTCTACAATTTCATACCTCATCAACATGTTTTGATGTAGGGGTACTGATCTTCATATCTTGAACATCTAACGAGGAAAAAAAGTTGTGTATAGGTGCAGTAAAGAGCAGAAGAGAGGATAAAGAATAATGAAATGGGCTGATGACTTGTGTACTGTAACTGAGGATCTCTTCAAACCAAACAAAATAAAATCAATCAACAGTTTTACTATAATTATAATAATATTATTGCAAAGATTTGGGTTAGTTCAATGCCAGGAACCCTTTAAACTACTTCATCATACACTATAAATGTCAAATTTGCAAGTACATGATACCTTGTGTAGGTGGTATCTCAGAGTCTTGGCTTTCAATGCTCTCCTCAAGGAGACTGTCAACAGTGTTTTCAGTTAGTTTCTCTTCCCCATCCAATAACGCTTCATACCGCAGAGCTTGCACAAGTTGAAGAAGGTAGAGCAACAAATCCTACATGTACATCGCAAATTATTATACTAAGTCACATTCACGTTATCACATAAAATTAATAATGATGTCTCTTAGGCATGGCTTTTTGATGACAGTAATTATTCCTTGATATTAAAAAGTCTCGTTGCTGATGTTAAGTTGAATTTAAGTCCAATAGTCTTTAGCAAAGAGCAGTATTTTGATGAGAATCAAGGGGCAATGTTTCTCTATGTTGAATAGAATGAATACACTGTACAATGCATTTTGAGCAACCTTGCATATACATGTATTATATGCAATGTAGTTTTCTTCCAACTACCGGTACTTGACATCAGATAAAGCTAACATGACCAACTGATTAGCCATGTTTGGAACAAACAAATATTTGTTGTGACTGTCTTTTCTTTAGGCATTTCAATCCTCATGCCAGAGCATTGAGGGGCAATAATTCCTCCACACAGACGTGTGTGATAGTTTATACAACGTTTGAAATCAAAGAGTACCTTAGCTAATATACAAGATGAAGCACTAGAGCAGGAAAAAGATATCAACAACACTAGTTCCAGTCCTTTATATGTATCCCCAGCATATTATGACATTATGTTCTTCCACATTACAATAATAATATTATAATGGAGCATACATAGTACATTGTGCACGACTGCGGTCAGCTTTATGGGGCTGGCCTGGTGATTCTACTACGATGGAAAGAAGTCCGTCAGGCAACATGTACAAGAAGCATTGCAGGATCCCAGCATCACCATTTGGAAGGGGGTTCAAATAAAGCAGTGACATAAATATTAGACTTAATCAGTAGTTTCCAGAATAAAGTATTGTGTCTCAAAAACTAAAAGCCTAAGACCCCGAAAAAGTAACCCAAAACCCTCCATTTGGCTATTATACTAGGCCTAAAGTTGTTTTTTTTAGTTACCTCAAGCGAAGTTGATCGATCAAGTCCACATTCACTACAACTTGTTTCAATTGAAAGTGAAAGTTGGGTGATCCACCATATTTAACTGAGTAACCACGCTCCATGTGTGGCGGGATATCTTCATTAATTCCTGTTCGATGTATATATTGGCCCTGTGACACTCTAGGCCGACAGGTTGTAAAAACCAGCTTTTTAATAGGCCTAGGGTTAGCTAAATTGTGGATTTTGGGTTTAAGTTACTTTTTTCGGGGTCTTAGAGTTTTAGAGTCCTCATTTTCGAGACACCCTAAACTCTAGCTGTAATGAGAACTGGGATTTATCAATAATTTATTATTATTGATGAACCTACATCATCATTTGCCTCTTTAAGTCTTGACACAGCATATTGCCGGACTGCTCTGTTTGTGAACTGTGAGGACAACAATTCCAATGCGTCTTCAACATCCATTGGGTTCCACTTTCCCAATAATTC
>NC_090870.1:42755232-42762732 GCF_036669935.1 Montipora foliosa | reverse complement strand
AATATTAAAACGCATAATGTTACAGGTTAAATTTGATTTCAGTTCAAAATGCTTTATTTAACCTATATTTTGACAGTAGATTGATTTGTAAAAATACAATATGTACACTGTATTTCAAAATTTTTGTGATGACAAACCAACCTTGGTAACATTAAAATCATTTTGATCTGAAATCAAATTAATTTGACCTCTATACCCCATGCCTTAACTTTCTTGGCCAATGCAGTGGCTGGTGGCTGCAGTTACTTTTAATCTTAACTTAATTCTTTTTGTAGTTTTAAACATTTTGGTCAAAATTTGGAAATAAAAGGGAAGGTTACATGAGGAACCAGTAAAAATCACTTTTCGTGACCTGCCTTGTCTCAGAAAATCATACCTTCTTTTGATTCGTAAGGTAAAATCTAAACTGCCACACTAAATCTTTTTCTTCGGAAGTGAGAACTTTAGTAGATGGATAACCAACAATTTGCTGAAAAAAGATTGAAAAATTAAAATTTCACAATAACTTTATATTACTGGCTAGTAAATAATGACTGGAAATGTATAAATTATAAATGCATCACTCATTGATCATGAATAAAATAATTATAGAAACACATGACACAAGAAAATTGAGCTAAAGGAGTATAATACATTTAATTGATCCCTTGTTTTTGCATTTGGTTTCAAGTCCCTCGACACTGTTCCACTCCTGACACTTCTTACAAGCTTGTGATGCTTTAACTCAACAAGGTTTTCCTGTACAGGAAAGGATGATACTGTAGTTACTGTTACAGTTTGTAAACCATCACTTGGAAGTCTTGGAGACATCCACTGTAAGATCAATGAATTTTTTCTGCCAAAATCACATTAACCATGCTTTGAAAAACATGATTTTTGTATGGATCGAGGTCCATTCATATTTTTGTATAATTATGTACTATTTGCAAGTTCACTCTAACTGGTGTAAAAATTATTTTGTAGAAGATGGGCCACATTGAGTTTGGATTATGTGCAATAAAAAGTTGTAAAAAATGAGTTTCCTTCCATAGCAATTAAAAAGAAAAAAAATCAGACAGTCCACTTGTCTAGTGCAGTGCTAGGTTGTGACAAAGGTTTTAGGTACTACACAGTAAAAAAAGTAAAAAACAATCCTAGTAGGAAGTTGATTGATTGATTGATTGAGAGTGAGGTATATGCCACCCACTGAGGTTTTAAAATTCACAACTGAAGACTGTATGAATTCAGTAGCTTTTAGGTGTACCAAAACTTACTACAATCTTAAAAAGGTGGCAATAAAAACTGGAACGGGCTGGCTTCTGGCCCTTTTAATCACAAGAGTGTAAGACCTACTGTACATTGTACATGTATTACTGTAAAAGTATATGCATGTTTTTAGATACATTTAGTTCTAACCATAAACATTATGCTAAATCCTATTAAAAAATTGTGGTAATAATTATTTGCACGTACCAAAAGAATTTCTGGGTCTGGAACTCTAACAATTTCTGGATGAGTGCACACATAGTCAACATCATCAGCATCCTGAAATAGATATACCCATTAACAAAGATGGAACAGTAACTTTCCAAATAACTGATAAGTTTGTTTCAAATCATAACAGCATTTTTTTAAATTTATCAAAATTTATAAATACAGGAAAAAATACTTGACAGATATTTAAAAAATATAGTACCACCTTTTCACAAAGATCTTTAAAATGAGTAGCTTTCATTGAGAAATGCATGTACAGTTGTACTTTTGATGCCTTCATTGTACTGTATAACAGTTACTGTACTATAAGATGTATCCGTTTATAAAAAAATAACTATTATTGTACCTATTACTACATGTACACATTTTGATCATCTTGTCACTTAATATATGAAGTGAAGCAAATAAAATGTTAAAATTAATGCAAAATGACCAACATGCACTGAGACTGTTTTTTGCAAAAGCAATTAATGTTATCTAAATTTACATCACTTGTCTTGGTTCCACACATTTTAAACCAGATTCAGTAAAATCATGATTCTCATCATGTAAAATGACTTTCAAACAAAATATCATACCCTTATAATTGATTGATTTTAGCCAGTTTAATGCTTATATTAATAATAAAATTATACAAAAATTCCACTGAAAAGTGGAAGCTGACCAAATATGCCTGGGTTTGTAGAAAGCTGAATTCTGTTGCATCGGACTCTGATCCCAAAATGTTTCCCTTAGATGGTCTGATAAGAGCCACGATACAACTGAGGCCCATGGATCATCCAATCCAATTACAATAAATTAAGTCTACTGTCCAAGTGTTTTGCAAGAGCTTCTCCTCTAAACATTACCACCTCATGGAATCATCAAGTTTAAGCAAAATCATTATCTAAGAAAACTCTAAGAAACCTTAAGCAAATTCAGGTGGGAATTCAGTGTTGTCTGTTTTCATAAGTTAGAATATTAATATTTAATTGCAGGATTAGCCATTCTTCTTTCTTTGGATTTGCATTTTTGAAACAATTACTTGCACCACCTGGATCATGTGAAATAATTTATGATAACAGATTGTTTACTGTTTTCCCGGTGGTTCAATTATCAACACAAACTATAAGTACAGAGACTGTAGTCAAACATGTACAATGACTGTATTTAGCCTCTACATCAATAATCAATGACAATGTCTGTGATGACATCTTTTTCATTTTTTTTATTTACAGGCATAAGATCATTGCAATAAAGATTATTATTGGGCATTTATAAATTGATTGCAAATAATAATATCACTGCAAACGTTTCTGGCCCATTGAAGAATTATACTACCAAATTTAATTTTGGGTTTCAAGAAGTGCAGGTCCATAAAATAATTGTTAAAATGGTTGTTAACCACGTAACTTAAAGTGACTTTATCACCTCAGACTGAAAAAAAAACAAAACATTTCACTCATTGCATGGGTTGTTGAGTTGACGTATTTACGCGTACGTGTAGTTGTCAAATGTGATACTTTGTTGGGTGGCCATGGTAAGGCAGGTTGCAATGTAAACCCATCGTGGTTCAAAAGTTTTCCTAGTTCAAATTTTTTTAAACCAGTTCAATTTTGATTTTCCATTGTTTCAGATTATGATAATGAATATAAGACAAAGAAAAATCAAAATTGAACGGGGTTGAAAAAATATAAACTTGGAAAAACTTGAACCACAGCATATACAGTCTGTTATGCATAATCATATTTTGCAGTAAGGAAACAAAATTAAAAATTAATAACGATTATTGCACTCTGTGTAGTTGATCACAATTATACACAGTTACATTATTTTCAAAGTGCCAACAGAACCTACACAAGTAAGAAAAGAACTTACTTTCCATAATAATATCATGAAGTTACATGATTGTGTCAAGATAGTACTTGGCGCTTATTAAAACCATGCTCGCATCTTCAAACTGTTGTTTTCTTTCTTTTCTCCAGTGGGGTCCAGATGGGGTTCAATGTTTTGTACCAAACCTGTTTAAGACCTATTCAAATCTCCCTTCAACTACATGCACGAACCTTCATTCAATTACCGCAAGTATACTTGAACATCTCCCTTCCCCTCAGCAGCATTTCCACCATTTTTAGATAAACTTAGTCAGGTAATAATTAACTAAAGGGAACTCTTAAACATGTAGTCAGTATGTCAAAACAGCTCTAACTTAAAACATGCCCTTTTTTACTGCAGCCTGTATGATGCCTTAATCATCCACTGCAGGTATTATACATGTATCTTTCACCAAAAAATCAAAACGTGATAGAATTTAACAGATTGCATTAATAAAAAATAGTAATGCACCTTTTCAAAATGTACAACAGAATACTCCAAGCCATCATAATGAACTCTTGGAAATTTGATCATCAGGAACATGAAATTAGAGTTACGCTTTTCTCTCTAAAAATAAAGCATAGACAAAGTCATTTCTAGAGTTACGTGTAGATGTACGTGTAGTATAAATAATTATACTCTGATGAGTAGCACAGTCATGATGTACATTTGTGTAACATAGTGAAATTTTACAAAATTTTTCATGCTGTCATAAAATTGGATGAAAAGGAACCTGACAAAATCAAATAGCCTCTTAAGCTGATATCTTAATGTAAAATGAAATTTTTTGTACTGATGGATCAAAAATAAGCAATTTTAAATTTACCCATGACCCCTTGCAGGCATGGTAATTTCCTCATTTTGCCTAGATTACCCTAAAAAATTTTGTTAAATAACCCGAAATATTCTCACTTTAACTTTTGACATAACAGAAATGTTAATTTCAGAGTTGATTATATGCTTTGCTTGATTCGCAATTGAGAAATTCCCGCGAAATTTTCCACATGGATTGCAAAAAACAGGGCAAAATGGGCTGAAGTCCGGAAAAAACCGGTTTAACTGGATAAAAACAAGTCAAGGCCTGGTAGCAAAGCTTGCTCTGAGGGAACGTTTCGAAACATAATGGCAGATCTGCAAGGGGAAACTTTTGGTTCTTTCACGCTCTAAATTCGCTTTGTCAACCTCTGAACGTCAAGAAGTGTTTCAGACTCACAAAGAGGTCTCGTTCTTTCACAATTTGAATTCTTTCTTTCTGAGCTTTAGCGTGTAATTACTGGGTTGCCTATGGGCAAACCCAGTCGAGGTCTGCGTTTAGTTTGTTTGTTTTCTTTTTTTTCTTTTTTTTTTTTTTTTTTTTTTTTCCGTGTCGGTAAAAGTCTTGCCTGTCACTCCCCTGGTAAGTGATGTCTTTGTGTATAGAGCCTTCTGCGCGTATTTTCTTAGGATCGAGAGGGTAGTGGAACTGCGTAGATTTCTCTGGTGGACACAGTAGAATCATTAACTTAGCCTGCAATGGCGTCGAAAGTCATGCAACGCGAATGGCGTTTTAGTGGATCCTTAAACAAAATATACCCTTATGGAGCTCAATAATGGAAAGTCAGTTGGAGAAACTAGGCATGAATCTCAAAAGCGACGAGTACTGGACTTCGACAACAATCTATCGCCCGTCGAGACGAAATCAAAGTGAGCAGTATTTACCTGAAGTACATGATAATTTGACACAATTGAGTTTTTTGTCTTCACGCACGCAATGAAATAGGAAGAGGTTTTCGCCTCTAAGAGCAAATATGTTGTTTGTTTCAATAAAATTTTCGCTGGAAAAGGATTCTGTGGTATTTTCTGCCTTTGTGAATTATAATATCATGTTGTGTATTGAATTTTTGAGCTTAAGGTTCAAATGTCATATGGGAGAAGTTTTTTAGTATTGCTCTGTAAGCAGGAAGGGTTCACAGGCCTGTTGGAAGCGTGCTTGAGTTTCAACAAAATGAGGCCCAAAATCAGTGAAAACTTGTGACGCAGATGAATAATAAAGTAGCTGCTATTTCCAAAATGATGGAATTACCTGGTGATAAATAACATCGTACGCGTCTTGGAGAGTAAATTTTGACTTTGCATAAACAAGAGTTGGGCGATTGTGATCTTTGTTTTGACTTCGCTCATTTCATTGTCAAACTTGACACTTGACAGAAAAAGAAACTTACAAAAACCGGTATCTTGCCATCATTTGACACAGATGCTTCACTGTTTGGCGAGTAAACATGCCGCGGTAACTTAATCACGGCGCCCGCTGAATTCCGGCCATGTCACTTTCGATTTTGCAATTTACTTGAACGTAGCAAAAATCTCCCAAATGTTTGTCGCTGATCGTAACTTTTTATATTCTATATTCACGGTTCAAAATTAATGTTGTTTTCATGTCGTAAATATTTTATTCTCGCTCGACCGTCCGAGAAACTTCCTTCTGCTCTTTCTGAAAACTGTGTATCAATATTTATTTGCTTTTTCATCAATATTTGTTTTGCATAAAGCAAGCTAACAGAATCTGTACCATGCTGAGTTCGCATTTGTTAGCGTTAATAGTATTTTCGGTCAGATGTTTCTGTTTGCCATGAGGGGTTTATTGTTTTGGTCTCCCATCCCAACACTAACCCAGCGAAACAGGGCTTGACTTCAGTGAAGTTTAGAATTACAAAATTTTCGGATGCTCATAGGGCACACTTGTGGTGAAAAGAAGTTGTGAGGGAACTTGAAAATTATCAACATGTCAGCCCAGAAGCCAATGCTTCTTGCTTCTCTTTTATTTGTTATTCTTCAGAGACTGGAATGCTGTATTTCAATACCACACAATTCAGTGCCTCCTGATTTTCTGTAGCACGTACCACAGGCAAGCCAGTGTATGCTTCACAGAAGCATCTAGTTTGTACATGAGATGAGCATTCTGTTTTTCTTTGGGTTTTGTAATGTGAGCTCGGACAAGCAAGATACAGAGGACATTTTGCGAAGCTGTGCTTTGGTCCTAAGGCAAATTGTAATGGCGGACAAAGTGTTTCAGACTGAGAAAAAATGCTCTGGCTTTTCGTGTGCTGAGAAGTTTTCGGTAAAACTTTCTCCAAAGCAACTACCACAAATGAGCATTCTCGAACCATATTTTATTCTGCCTAACCACAAAACATCCGTGGGTTACAGACGCAAATTGCAAAACAGCACTGAAGATTTTAGGAGCGTGACGCTCAAGACTGTTGTGCTTTTCGCCCTCTTTTCTCAGTCATTGGTGAGAAATTAACCACAATTTTTTTATTTACTGGTTGCAACATTGTGTATGTGAAATATGTTGTCGATTTCGTTGTGAGGAATAAAGTACAAGCTGTCTGAAGAACCTTGTTGAGCTTGTCTTACTAGTTTGTGTGTTACGCGTGACGCGCCATTTTTGTCCCCAAAGTGGACAACCGAATCAGTTTATTCTAAACTTAAGCGACCGATTTCGCTAATCTACACAGTAAATGTTACTTAATATGTAAGAAGCATATCTGCGAAATGTGAGTGGCTAGCACTTTTTACGAGCGGAGATGTGGCCTGAAGTGTTCGTTCAAGATACTGGTTTCCCAAATGTACGGTGTTTTTAGACTAAGTATACTTCAGAAACATTTTAATCATTAAATCCAGAACCATGCAGCTTTTGGAGGTACACTGTATTTGTAGATCGCAGGTACAGTACATGTAGTTTGATACTCACTTCCACCTAGTGCTGAAAGGTTTATAAGATGTTCTTGTGGGAAGACACAATGGGTGGCCATCAGCAAACACTTGACATGTTACATAAAGATCTGAACACTCACTGATAAAAAAAAAAGACCATCACTTACATGTATTTTGTGGAGACATGCCATTTTTAATATGAAGAGATAGAAATCTAATCCTTTCATTCAAAATTCACAAAATAACTACTGTAACATAACAATCACTGGATTATCTGGATTACTAAGGGCCAATATTCCCCAGTATGGCTTGAGCTAGCTCGGTTATTAAGTACTGTAGTTTATTATATGGTTTTTTTATTACCTTTTGCTTTGTTTTTGCAAGCCCGTAATCAGCCCGTGGGCATTATGGGAGAATAATGCCCTACAATTCAGTCACAATTAACCAATCAAAGCGCGCGTTATATCGGCTACAAAC
>NC_090870.1:42675232-42750232 GCF_036669935.1 Montipora foliosa | reverse complement strand
AGCTTTCAAAACTTGCCCAAATTGTATCGGTAGGTGCTGGAGGTCGTCCACAGAAAGGCCAGAGAGACAACTTCATTCTTGAACCGCCATGTTTACAACAGAGCATTTTAGGCGTCCCAGTCTGCGTGAAACCATCTCTCACCTCTGTCTCGAGAAGACGAGACACGCACGGTTCTTACGTTACGTTTATGCCTGAAAAATCAACTGAAATCTCAATTCCTTGTAAAAAGTGAAGCAGCATGCATCTTGATTTTTTTGGTAGGCTAGGTATCGGAGAGCTTGAAGATTTACGCATGCGCTGGCGGAATGTTTGAACAAGAGAGAAAATTGCAGTACCTCCAGACGTGGCGCTGGAGCGTCGTACCAAACGAGTCATCCCGGGATTTCGGCCCGTGCGATCGCTTTTGGACGCAGTTGGCCCTTCGCTGCTTTCTGCTACCGACCTTGCCTCCCGGTACGGCATTGAGGGAGGGATATGTCGGCCCCTAAACCATATAAAACAAATCCCACGCCTACTCACAGCTCCAGACCTCCCTTGTCATTACAATTTCAGGTAACATTTCGATCGCTTATATATTCAAGTCAAACCTCATTTCCTCTCTCATATGGTAAGCACTAGAGTCGCGCAATACAAAGTGTGCGCACGCGCCCTGCTAAAGGTAACACATACACACACCCACACACAAGTGTAAACTTTCTGTCATCTCGAATTTCACTCTAATTACAAGAACTAATATCAACCCAGGCATACGGATAAATAACTAAATACGAAATATTTAAAGAAACAGACATTTTGAAACAAGCTGCCATACAAAATGCGTCCTGGATTCTCATTTTAAAACCTGTTAGTTAACTCCGTCAGAACGGATAAAATCAGGTAGCGCATTCCATAACTTAGCTGATGATGATGTAAGAAATAGAATTAAGACCATATTAACTGGTTGTTCTAGGTTATTGAGGGACAGAATGTAATTTCCGCGAAAATCATGAGACGAAGACCGGACGGAAAACTCGGTTGTTTTTCACGTGCAGTAGCAGAAAAAATCCTTCAAAAACAGAGTTTTATACTCATAATATGAAGAAGTTTTGAATGCGCTTATTGCATAGAGATGATATAGAGTTTGCCTTTTTTCATATGTAAATGGAAATCTTAGTATTCTCTTGTTTGTTTACATTATACCGTTCTTTTGACAAGAACAACTGACAAAAGGCCAGTTTTGCTACAAGAATAACAGCGAAGAAAGCACTACTTTGTCGCGAATTTTCTATGAAAGAAACTTGTTCAGAAATCAAAAGTCTACGTTAACAGCACACACCAGGCCTATTCCTTAGTATATCTGGCTGGAAATCTTCTTCTCACTACTTTTTGCCCCGGCTACGCTTCAGCCATTTGATGAGGGCCAGTCTCGTGCTTCTCAAGTTGCCTCGTTCATGCCCAAAAAGAATTCTGGGTAATTCTGACATTCCATGACAAGGGAAGATCCCCGATTCTCATTTCATAGATTTTTTTTTTAAGTGTCGGGTCACCCAGTCCTACAGGCAAAACACCGCATCGATTGACGTTTTTAGCTTTCAAAACTTGCCCAAATTGTATCGGTAGGTGCTGGAGGTCGTCCACAGAAAGGCCAGAGAGACAACTTCATTCTTGAACCGCCATGTTTACAACAGAGCATTTTAGGCGTCCCAGTCTGCGTGAAACCATCTCTCACCTCTGTCTCGAGAAGACGAGACACGCACGGTTCTTACGTTACGTTTATGCCTGCAGAATCAACTGAAATCTCAATTCCTTGTAAAAAGTGAAGCAGCATGCATCTTGATTTTTTTGGTAGGCTAGGTATCGGAGAGCTTGAAGATTTACGCATGCGCTGGCGGAATGTTTGAACAAGAGAGAAAATTGCAGTACCTCCAGACGTGGCGCTGGAGCGTCGTACCAAACGAGTCATCCCGGGATTTCGGCCCGTGCGATCGCTTTTGGACGCAGTTGGCCCTTCGCTGCTTTCTGCTACCGACCTTGCCTCCCGGTACGGCATTGAGGGAGGGATATGTCGGCCCCTAAACCATATAAAACAAATCCCACGCCTACTCACAGCTCCAGACCTCCCTTGTCATTACAATTTCAGGTAACATTTCGATCGCTTATATATTCAAGTCAAACCTCATTTCCTCTCTCATATGGTAAGCACTAGAGTCGCGCAATACAAAGTGTGCGCACGCGCCCTGCTAAAGGTAACACATACACACACCCACACACAAGTGTAAACTTTCTGTCATCTCGAATTTCACTCTAATTACAAGAACTAATATCAAGCCAGGCATACGGATAAATAACTAAATACGAAATATTTAAAGAAACAGACATTTTGAAACAAGCTGCCATACAAAATGCGTCCTGGATTCTCATTTTAAAACCTGTTAGTTAACTCCGTCAGAACGGATAAAATCAGGTAGCGCATTCCATAACTTAGCTGATGATGATGTAAGAAATAGAATTAAGACCATATTAACTGGTTGTTCTAGGTTATTGAGGGACAGAATGTAATTTCCGCGAAAATCATGAGACGAAGACCGGACGGAAAACTCGGTTGTTTTTCACGTGCAGTAGCAGAAAAAATCCTTCAAAAACAGAGTTTTATACTCATAATATGAAGAAGTTTTGAATGCGCTTATTGCATAGAGATGATATAGAGTTTGCCTTTTTTCATATGTAAATGGAAATCTTAGTATTCTCTTGTTTGTTTACATTATACCGTTCTTTTGACAAGAACAACTGACAAAAGGCCAGTTTTGCTACAAGAATAACAGCGAAGAAAGCACTACTTTGTCGCGAATTTTCTATGAAAGAAACTTGTTCAGAAATCAAAAGTCTACGTTAACAGCACACACCAGGCCTATTCCTTAGTATATCTGGCTGGAAATCTTCTTCTCACTACTTTTTGCCCCGGCTACGCTTCAGCCATTTGATGAGGGCCAGTCTCGTGCTTCTCAAGTTGCCTCGTTCATGCCCAAAAAGAATTCTGGGTAATTCTGACATTCCATGACAAGGGAAGATCCCCGATTCTCATTTCATAGATTTTTTTCTTTAAGTGTCGGGTCACCCAGTCCTACAGGCAAAACACCGCATCGATTGACGTTTTTAGCTTTCAAAACTTGCCCAAATTGTATCGGTAGGTGCTGGAGGTCGTCCACAGAAAGGCCAGAGAGACAACTTCATTCTTGAACCGCCATGTTTACAACAGAGCATTTTAGGCGTCCCAGTCTGCGTGAAACCATCTCTCACCTCTGTCTCGAGAAGACGAGACACGCACGGTTCTTACGTTACGTTTATGCCTGCAGAATCAACTGAAATCTCAATTCCTTGTAAAAAGTGAAGCAGCATGCATCTTGATTTTTTTGGTAGGCTAGGTATCGGAGAGCTTGAAGATTTACGCATGCGCTGGCGGAATGTTTGAACAAGAGAGAAAATTGCAGTACCTCCAGACGTGGCGCTGGAGCGTCGTACCAAACGAGTCATCCCGGGATTTCGGCCCGTGCGATCGCTTTTGGACGCAGTTGGCCCTTCGCTGCTTTCTGCTACCGACCTTGCCTCCCGGTACGGCATTGAGGGAGGGATATGTCGGCCCCTAAACCATATAAAACAAATCCCACGCCTACTCACAGCTCCAGACCTCCCTTGTCATTACAATTTCAGGTAACATTTCGATCGCTTATATATTCAAGTCAAACCTCATTTCCTCTCTCATATGGTAAGCACTAGAGTCGCGCAATACAAAGTGTGCGCACGCGCCCTGCTAAAGGTAACACATACACACACCCACACACAAGTGTAAACTTTCTGTCATCTCGAATTTCACTCTAATTACAAGAACTAATATCAAGCCAGGCATACGGATAAATAACTAAATACGAAATATTTAAAGAAACAGACATTTTGAAACAAGCTGCCATACAAAATGCGTCCTGGATTCTCATTTTAAAACCTGTTAGTTAACTCCGTCAGAACGGATAAAATCAGGTAGCGCATTCCATAACTTAGCTGATGATGATGTAAGAAATAGAATTAAGACCATATTAACTGGTTGTTCTAGGTTATTGAGGGACAGAATGTAATTTCCGCGAAAATCATGAGACGAAGACCGGACGGAAAACTCGGTTGTTTTTCACGTGCAGTAGCAGAAAAAATCCTTCAAAAACAGAGTTTTATACTCATAATATGAAGAAGTTTTGAATGCGCTTATTGCATAGAGATGATATAGAGTTTGCCTTTTTTCATATGTAAATGGAAATCTTAGTATTCTCTTGTTTGTTTACATTATACCGTTCTTTTGACAAGAACAACTGACAAAAGGCCAGTTTTGCTACAAGAATAACAGCGAAGAAAGCACTACTTTGTCGCGAATTTTCTATGAAAGAAACTTGTTCAGAAATCAAAAGTCTACGTTAACAGCACACACCAGGCCTATTCCTTAGTATATCTGGCTGGAAATCTTCTTCTCACTACTTTTTGCCCCGGCTACGCTTCAGCCATTTGATGAGGGCCAGTCTCGTGCTTCTCAAGTTGCCTCGTTCATGCCCAAAAAGAATTCTGGGTAATTCTGACATTCCATGACAAGGGAAGATCCCCGATTCTCATTTCATAGATTTTTTTTCTTTAAGTGTCGGGTCACCCAGTCCTACAGGCAAAACACCGCATCGATTGACGTTTTTAGCTTTCAAAACTTGCCCAAATTGTATCGGTAGGTGCTGGAGGTCGTCCACAGAAAGGCCAGAGAGACAACTTCATTCTTGAACCGCCATGTTTACAACAGAGCATTTTAGGCGTCCCAGTCTGCGTGAAACCATCTCTCACCTCTGTCTCGAGAAGACGAGACACGCACGGTTCTTACGTTACGTTTATGCCTGCAGAATCAACTGAAATCTCAATTCCTTGTAAAAAGTGAAGCAGCATGCATCTTGATTTTTTTGGTAGGCTAGGTATCGGAGAGCTTGAAGATTTACGCATGCGCTGGCGGAATGTTTGAACAAGAGAGAAAATTGCAGTACCTCCAGACGTGGCGCTGGAGCGTCGTACCAAACGAGTCATCCCGGGATTTCGGCCCGTGCGATCGCTTTTGGACGCAGTTGGCCCTTCGCTGCTTTCTGCTACCGACCTTGCCTCCCGGTACGGCATTGAGGGAGGGATATGTCGGCCCCTAAACCATATAAAACAAATCCCACGCCTACTCACAGCTCCAGACCTCCCTTGTCATTACAATTTCAGGTAACATTTCGATCGCTTATATATTCAAGTCAAACCTCATTTCCTCTCTCATATGGTAAGCACTAGAGTCGCGCAATACAAAGTGTGCGCACGCGCCCTGCTAAAGGTAACACATACACACACCCACACACAAGTGTAAACTTTCTGTCATCTCGAATTTCACTCTAATTACAAGAACTAATATCAAGCCAGGCATACGGATAAATAACTAAATACGAAATATTTAAAGAAACAGACATTTTGAAACAAGCTGCCATACAAAATGCGTCCTGGATTCTCATTTTAAAACCTGTTAGTTAACTCCGTCAGAACGGATAAAATCAGGTAGCGCATTCCATAACTTAGCTGATGATGATGTAAGAAATAGAATTAAGACCATATTAACTGGTTGTTCTAGGTTATTGAGGGACAGAATGTAATTTCCGCGAAAATCATGAGACGAAGACCGGACGGAAAACTCGGTTGTTTTTCACGTGCAGTAGCAGAAAAAATCCTTCAAAAACAGAGTTTTATACTCATAATATGAAGAAGTTTTGAATGCGCTTATTGCATAGAGATGATATAGAGTTTGCCTTTTTTCATATGTAAATGGAAATCTTAGTATTCTCTTGTTTGTTTACATTATACCGTTCTTTTGACAAGAACAACTGACAAAAGGCCAGTTTTGCTACAAGAATAACAGCGAAGAAAGCACTACTTTGTCGCGAATTTTCTATGAAAGAAACTTGTTCAGAAATCAAAAGTCTACGTTAACAGCACACACCAGGCCTATTCCTTAGTATATCTGGCTGGAAATCTTCTTCTCACTACTTTTTGCCCCGGCTACGCTTCAGCCATTTGATGAGGGCCAGTCTCGTGCTTCTCAAGTTGCCTCGTTCATGCCCAAAAAGAATTCTGGGTAATTCTGACATTCCATGACAAGGGAAGATCCCCGATTCTCATTTCATAGATTTTTTTTCTTTAAGTGTCGGGTCACCCAGTCCTACAGGCAAAACACCGCATCGATTGACGTTTTTAGCTTTCAAAACTTGCCCAAATTGTATCGGTAGGTGCTGGAGGTCGTCCACAGAAAGGCCAGAGAGACAACTTCATTCTTGAACCGCCATGTTTACAACAGAGCATTTTAGGCGTCCCAGTCTGCGTGAAACCATCTCTCACCTCTGTCTCGAGAAGACGAGACACGCACGGTTCTTACGTTACGTTTATGCCTGCAGAATCAACTGAAATCTCAATTCCTTGTAAAAAGTGAAGCAGCATGCATCTTGATTTTTTTGGTAGGCTAGGTATCGGAGAGCTTGAAGATTTACGCATGCGCTGGCGGAATGTTTGAACAAGAGAGAAAATTGCAGTACCTCCAGACGTGGCGCTGGAGCGTCGTACCAAACGAGTCATCCCGGGATTTCGGCCCGTGCGATCGCTTTTGGACGCAGTTGGCCCTTCGCTGCTTTCTGCTACCGACCTTGCCTCCCGGTACGGCATTGAGGGAGGGATATGTCGGCCCCTAAACCATATAAAACAAATCCCACGCCTACTCACAGCTCCAGACCTCCCTTGTCATTACAATTTCAGGTAACATTTCGATCGCTTATATATTCAAGTCAAACCTCATTTCCTCTCTCATATGGTAAGCACTAGAGTCGCGCAATACAAAGTGTGCGCACGCGCCCTGCTAAAGGTAACACATACACACACCCACACACAAGTGTAAACTTTCTGTCATCTCGAATTTCACTCTAATTACAAGAACTAATATCAAGCCAGGCATACGGATAAATAACTAAATACGAAATATTTAAAGAAACAGACATTTTGAAACAAGCTGCCATACAAAATGCGTCCTGGATTCTCATTTTAAAACCTGTTAGTTAACTCCGTCAGAACGGATAAAATCAGGTAGCGCATTCCATAACTTAGCTGATGATGATGTAAGAAATAGAATTAAGACCATATTAACTGGTTGTTCTAGGTTATTGAGGGACAGAATGTAATTTCCGCGAAAATCATGAGACGAAGACCGGACGGAAAACTCGGTTGTTTTTCACGTGCAGTAGCAGAAAAAATCCTTCAAAAACAGAGTTTTATACTCATAATATGAAGAAGTTTTGAATGCGCTTATTGCATAGAGATGATATAGAGTTTGCCTTTTTTCATATGTAAATGGAAATCTTAGTATTCTCTTGTTTGTTTACATTATACCGTTCTTTTGACAAGAACAACTGACAAAAGGCCAGTTTTGCTACAAGAATAACAGCGAAGAAAGCACTACTTTGTCGCGAATTTTCTATGAAAGAAACTTGTTCAGAAATCAAAAGTCTACGTTAACAGCACACACCAGGCCTATTCCTTAGTATATCTGGCTGGAAATCTTCTTCTCACTACTTTTTGCCCCGGCTACGCTTCAGCCATTTGATGAGGGCCAGTCTCGTGCTTCTCAAGTTGCCTCGTTCATGCCCAAAAAGAATTCTGGGTAATTCTGACATTCCATGACAAGGGAAGATCCCCGATTCTCATTTCATAGATTTTTTTTCTTTAAGTGTCGGGTCACCCAGTCCTACAGGCAAAACACCGCATCGATTGACGTTTTTAGCTTTCAAAACTTGCCCAAATTGTATCGGTAGGTGCTGGAGGTCGTCCACAGAAAGGCCAGAGAGACAACTTCATTCTTGAACCGCCATGTTTACAACAGAGCATTTTAGGCGTCCCAGTCTGCGTGAAACCATCTCTCACCTCTGTCTCGAGAAGACGAGACACGCACGGTTCTTACGTTACGTTTATGCCTGCAGAATCAACTGAAATCTCAATTCCTTGTAAAAAGTGAAGCAGCATGCATCTTGATTTTTTTGGTAGGCTAGGTATCGGAGAGCTTGAAGATTTACGCATGCGCTGGCGGAATGTTTGAACAAGAGAGAAAATTGCAGTACCTCCAGACGTGGCGCTGGAGCGTCGTACCAAACGAGTCATCCCGGGATTTCGGCCCGTGCGATCGCTTTTGGACGCAGTTGGCCCTTCGCTGCTTTCTGCTACCGACCTTGCCTCCCGGTACGGCATTGAGGGAGGGATATGTCGGCCCCTAAACCATATAAAACAAATCCCACGCCTACTCACAGCTCCAGACCTCCCTTGTCATTACAATTTCAGGTAACATTTCGATCGCTTATATATTCAAGTCAAACCTCATTTCCTCTCTCATATGGTAAGCACTAGAGTCGCGCAATACAAAGTGTGCGCACGCGCCCTGCTAAAGGTAACACATACACACACCCACACACAAGTGTAAACTTTCTGTCATCTCGAATTTCACTCTAATTACAAGAACTAATATCAAGCCAGGCATACGGATAAATAACTAAATACGAAATATTTAAAGAAACAGACATTTTGAAACAAGCTGCCATACAAAATGCGTCCTGGATTCTCATTTTAAAACCTGTTAGTTAACTCCGTCAGAACGGATAAAATCAGGTAGCGCATTCCATAACTTAGCTGATGATGATGTAAGAAATAGAATTAAGACCATATTAACTGGTTGTTCTAGGTTATTGAGGGACAGAATGTAATTTCCGCGAAAATCATGAGACGAAGACCGGACGGAAAACTCGGTTGTTTTTCACGTGCAGTAGCAGAAAAAATCCTTCAAAAACAGAGTTTTATACTCATAATATGAAGAAGTTTTGAATGCGCTTATTGCATAGAGATGATATAGAGTTTGCCTTTTTTCATATGTAAATGGAAATCTTAGTATTCTCTTGTTTGTTTACATTATACCGTTCTTTTGACAAGAACAACTGACAAAAGGCCAGTTTTGCTACAAGAATAACAGCGAAGAAAGCACTACTTTGTCGCGAATTTTCTATGAAAGAAACTTGTTCAGAAATCAAAAGTCTACGTTAACAGCACACACCAGGCCTATTCCTTAGTATATCTGGCTGGAAATCTTCTTCTCACTACTTTTTGCCCCGGCTACGCTTCAGCCATTTGATGAGGGCCAGTCTCGTGCTTCTCAAGTTGCCTCGTTCATGCCCAAAAAGAATTCTGGGTAATTCTGACATTCCATGACAAGGGAAGATCCCCGATTCTCATTTCATAGATTTTTTTTTTAAGTGTCGGGTCACCCAGTCCTACAGGCAAAACACCGCATCGATTGACGTTTTTAGCTTTCAAAACTTGCCCAAATTGTATCGGTAGGTGCTGGAGGTCGTCCACAGAAAGGCCAGAGAGACAACTTCATTCTTGAACCGCCATGTTTACAACAGAGCATTTTAGGCGTCCCAGTCTGCGTGAAACCATCTCTCACCTCTGTCTCGAGAAGACGAGACACGCACGGTTCTTACGTTACGTTTATGCCTGCAGAATCAACTGAAATCTCAATTCCTTGTAAAAAGTGAAGCAGCATGCATCTTGATTTTTTTGGTAGGCTAGGTATCGGAGAGCTTGAAGATTTACGCATGCGCTGGCGGAATGTTTGAACAAGAGAGAAAATTGCAGTACCTCCAGACGTGGCGCTGGAGCGTCGTACCAAACGAGTCATCCCGGGATTTCGGCCCGTGCGATCGCTTTTGGACGCAGTTGGCCCTTCGCTGCTTTCTGCTACCGACCTTGCCTCCCGGTACGGCATTGAGGGAGGGATATGTCGGCCCCTAAACCATATAAACAAATCCCACGCCTACTCACAGCTCCAGACCTCCCTTGTCATTACAATTTCAGGTAACATTTCGATCGCTTATATATTCAAGTCAAACCTCATTTCCTCTCTCATATGGTAAGCACTAGAGTCGCGCAATACAAAGTGTGCGCACGCGCCCTGCTAAAGGTAACACATACACACACCCACACACAAGTGTAAACTTTCTGTCATCTCGAATTTCACTCTAATTACAAGAACTAATATCAAGCCAGGCATACGGATAAATAACTAAATACGAAATATTTAAAGAAACAGACATTTTGAAACAAGCTGCCATACAAAATGCGTCCTGGATTCTCATTTTAAAACCTGTTAGTTAACTCCGTCAGAACGGATAAAATCAGGTAGCGCATTCCATAACTTAGCTGATGATGATGTAAGAAATAGAATTAAGACCATATTAACTGGTTGTTCTAGGTTATTGAGGGACAGAATGTAATTTCCGCGAAAATCATGAGACGAAGACCGGACGGAAAACTCGGTTGTTTTTCACGTGCAGTAGCAGAAAAAATCCTTCAAAAACAGAGTTTTATACTCATAATATGAAGAAGTTTTGAATGCGCTTATTGCATAGAGATGATATAGAGTTTGCCTTTTTTCATATGTAAATGGAAATCTTAGTATTCTCTTGTTTGTTTACATTATACCGTTCTTTTGACAAGAACAACTGACAAAAGGCCAGTTTTGCTACAAGAATAACAGCGAAGAAAGCACTACTTTGTCGCGAATTTTCTATGAAAGAAACTTGTTCAGAAATCAAAAGTCTACGTTAACAGCACACACCAGGCCTATTCCTTAGTATATCTGGCTGGAAATCTTCTTCTCACTACTTTTTGCCCCGGCTACGCTTCAGCCATTTGATGAGGGCCAGTCTCGTGCTTCTCAAGTTGCCTCGTTCATGCCCAAAAAGAATTCTGGGTAATTCTGACATTCCATGACAAGGGAAGATCCCCGATTCTCATTTCATAGATTTTTTTTTTATAAGTGGCGGGTCACCCAGTCCTACAGGCAAAACACCGCATCGATTGACGTTTTTAGCTTTCAAAACTTGCCCAAATTGTATCGGTAGGTGCTGGAGGTCGTCCACAGAAAGGCCAGAGAGACAACTTCATTCTTGAACCGCCATGTTTACAACAGAGCATTTTAGGCGTCCCAGTCTGCGTGAAACCATCTCTCACCTCTGTCTCGAGAAGACGAGACACGCACGGTTCTTACGTTACGTTTATGCCTGCAGAATCAACTGAAATCTCAATTCCTTGTAAAAAGTGAAGCAGCATGCATCTTGATTTTTTTGGTAGGCTAGGTATCGGAGAGCTTGAAGATTTACGCATGCGCTGGCGGAATGTTTGAACAAGAGAGAAAATTGCAGTACCTCCAGACGTGGCGCTGGAGCGTCGTACCAAACGAGTCATCCCGGGATTTCGGCCCGTGCGATCGCTTTTGGACGCAGTTGGCCCTTCGCTGCTTTCTGCTACCGACCTTGCCTCCCGGTACGGCATTGAGGGAGGGATATGTCGGCCCCTAAACCATATAAAACAAATCCCACGCCTACTCACAGCTCCAGACCTCCCTTGTCATTACAATTTCAGGTAACATTTCGATCGCTTATATATTCAAGTCAAACCTCATTTCCTCTCTCATATGGTAAGCACTAGAGTCGCGCAATACAAAGTGTGCGCACGCGCCCTGCTAAAGGTAACACATACACACACCCACACACAAGTGTAAACTTTCTGTCATCTCGAATTTCACTCTAATTACAAGAACTAATATCAAGCCAGGCATACGGATAAATAACTAAATACGAAATATTTAAAGAAACAGACATTTTGAAACAAGCTGCCATACAAAATGCGTCCTGGATTCTCATTTTAAAACCTGTTAGTTAACTCCGTCAGAACGGATAAAATCAGGTAGCGCATTCCATAACTTAGCTGATGATGATGTAAGAAATAGAATTAAGACCATATTAACTGGTTGTTCTAGGTTATTGAGGGACAGAATGTAATTTCCGCGAAAATCATGAGACGAAGACCGGACGGAAAACTCGGTTGTTTTTCACGTGCAGTAGCAGAAAAAATCCTTCAAAAACAGAGTTTTATACTCATAATATGAAGAAGTTTTGAATGCGCTTATTGCATAGAGATGATATAGAGTTTGCCTTTTTTCATATGTAAATGGAAATCTTAGTATTCTCTTGTTTGTTTACATTATACCGTTCTTTTGACAAGAACAACTGACAAAAGGCCAGTTTTGCTACAAGAATAACAGCGAAGAAAGCACTACTTTGTCGCGAATTTTCTATGAAAGAAACTTGTTCAGAAATCAAAAGTCTACGTTAACAGCACACACCAGGCCTATTCCTTAGTATATCTGGCTGGAAATCTTCTTCTCACTACTTTTTGCCCCGGCTACGCTTCAGCCATTTGATGAGGGCCAGTCTCGTGCTTCTCAAGTTGCCTCGTTCATGCCCAAAAAGAATTCTGGGTAATTCTGACATTCCATGACAAGGGAAGATCCCCGATTCTCATTTCATAGATTTTTTTTCTTAAGTGTCGGGTCACCCAGTCCTACAGGCAAAACACCGCATCGATTGACGTTTTTAGCTTTCAAAACTTGCCCAAATTGTATCGGTAGGTGCTGGAGGTCGTCCACAGAAAGGCCAGAGAGACAACTTCATTCTTGAACCGCCATGTTTACAACAGAGCATTTTAGGCGTCCCAGTCTGCGTGAAACCATCTCTCACCTCTGTCTCGAGAAGACGAGACACGCACGGTTCTTACGTTACGTTTATGCCTGCAGAATCAACTGAAATCTCAATTCCTTGTAAAAAGTGAAGCAGCATGCATCTTGATTTTTTTGGTAGGCTAGGTATCGGAGAGCTTGAAGATTTACGCATGCGCTGGCGGAATGTTTGAACAAGAGAGAAAATTGCAGTACCTCCAGACGTGGCGCTGGAGCGTCGTACCAAACGAGTCATCCCGGGATTTCGGCCCGTGCGATCGCTTTTGGACGCAGTTGGCCCTTCGCTGCTTTCTGCTACCGACCTTGCCTCCCGGTACGGCATTGAGGGAGGGATATGTCGGCCCCTAAACCATATAAAACAAATCCCACGCCTACTCACAGCTCCAGACCTCCCTTGTCATTACAATTTCAGGTAACATTTCGATCGCTTATATATTCAAGTCAAACCTCATTTCCTCTCTCATATGGTAAGCACTAGAGTCGCGCAATACAAAGTGTGCGCACGCGCCCTGCTAAAGGTAACACATACACACACCCACACACAAGTGTAAACTTTCTGTCATCTCGAATTTCACTCTAATTACAAGAACTAATATCAAGCCAGGCATACGGATAAATAACTAAATACGAAATATTTAAAGAAACAGACATTTTGAAACAAGCTGCCATACAAAATGCGTCCTGGATTCTCATTTTAAAACCTGTTAGTTAACTCCGTCAGAACGGATAAAATCAGGTAGCGCATTCCATAACTTAGCTGATGATGATGTAAGAAATAGAATTAAGACCATATTAACTGGTTGTTCTAGGTTATTGAGGGACAGAATGTAATTTCCGCGAAAATCATGAGACGAAGACCGGACGGAAAACTCGGTTGTTTTTCACGTGCAGTAGCAGAAAAAATCCTTCAAAAACAGAGTTTTATACTCATAATATGAAGAAGTTTTGAATGCGCTTATTGCATAGAGATGATATAGAGTTTGCCTTTTTTCATATGTAAATGGAAATCTTAGTATTCTCTTGTTTGTTTACATTATACCGTTCTTTTGACAAGAACAACTGACAAAAGGCCAGTTTTGCTACAAGAATAACAGCGAAGAAAGCACTACTTTGTCGCGAATTTTCTATGAAAGAAACTTGTTCAGAAATCAAAAGTCTACGTTAACAGCACACACCAGGCCTATTCCTTAGTATATCTGGCTGGAAATCTTCTTCTCACTACTTTTTGCCCCGGCTACGCTTCAGCCATTTGATGAGGGCCAGTCTCGTGCTTCTCAAGTTGCCTCGTTCATGCCCAAAAAGAATTCTGGGTAATTCTGACATTCCATGACAAGGGAAGATCCCCGATTCTCATTTCATAGATTTTTTTTCTTTAAGTGTCGGGTCACCCAGTCCTACAGGCAAAACACCGCATCGATTGACGTTTTTAGCTTTCAAAACTTGCCCAAATTGTATCGGTAGGTGCTGGAGGTCGTCCACAGAAAGGCCAGAGAGACAACTTCATTCTTGAACCGCCATGTTTACAACAGAGCATTTTAGGCGTCCCAGTCTGCGTGAAACCATCTCTCACCTCTGTCTCGAGAAGACGAGACACGCACGGTTCTTACGTTACGTTTATGCCTGCAGAATCAACTGAAATCTCAATTCCTTGTAAAAAGTGAAGCAGCATGCATCTTGATTTTTTTGGTAGGCTAGGTATCGGAGAGCTTGAAGATTTACGCATGCGCTGGCGGAATGTTTGAACAAGAGAGAAAATTGCAGTACCTCCAGACGTGGCGCTGGAGCGTCGTACCAAACGAGTCATCCCGGGATTTCGGCCCGTGCGATCGCTTTTGGACGCAGTTGGCCCTTCGCTGCTTTCTGCTACCGACCTTGCCTCCCGGTACGGCATTGAGGGAGGGATATGTCGGCCCCTAAACCATATAAAACAAATCCCACGCCTACTCACAGCTCCAGACCTCCCTTGTCATTACAATTTCAGGTAACATTTCGATCGCTTATATATTCAAGTCAAACCTCATTTCCTCTCTCATATGGTAAGCACTAGAGTCGCGCAATACAAAGTGTGCGCACGCGCCCTGCTAAAGGTAACACATACACACACCCACACACAAGTGTAAACTTTCTGTCATCTCGAATTTCACTCTAATTACAAGAACTAATATCAAGCCAGGCATACGGATAAATAACTAAATACGAAATATTTAAAGAAACAGACATTTTGAAACAAGCTGCCATACAAAATGCGTCCTGGATTCTCATTTTAAAACCTGTTAGTTAACTCCGTCAGAACGGATAAAATCAGGTAGCGCATTCCATAACTTAGCTGATGATGATGTAAGAAATAGAATTAAGACCATATTAACTGGTTGTTCTAGGTTATTGAGGGACAGAATGTAATTTCCGCGAAAATCATGAGACGAAGACCGGACGGAAAACTCGGTTGTTTTTCACGTGCAGTAGCAGAAAAAATCCTTCAAAAACAGAGTTTTATACTCATAATATGAAGAAGTTTTGAATGCGCTTATTGCATAGAGATGATATAGAGTTTGCCTTTTTTCATATGTAAATGGAAATCTTAGTATTCTCTTGTTTGTTTACATTATACCGTTCTTTTGACAAGAACAACTGACAAAAGGCCAGTTTTGCTACAAGAATAACAGCGAAGAAAGCACTACTTTGTCGCGAATTTTCTATGAAAGAAACTTGTTCAGAAATCAAAAGTCTACGTTAACAGCACACACCAGGCCTATTCCTTAGTATATCTGGCTGGAAATCTTCTTCTCACTACTTTTTGCCCCGGCTACGCTTCAGCCATTTGATGAGGGCCAGTCTCGTGCTTCTCAAGTTGCCTCGTTCATGCCCAAAAAGAATTCTGGGTAATTCTGACATTCCATGACAAGGGAAGATCCCCGATTCTCATTTCATAGATTTTTTTTTTAAGTGTCGGGTCACCCAGTCCTACAGGCAAAACACCGCATCGATTGACGTTTTTAGCTTTCAAAACTTGCCCAAATTGTATCGGTAGGTGCTGGAGGTCGTCCACAGAAAGGCCAGAGAGACAACTTCATTCTTGAACCGCCATGTTTACAACAGAGCATTTTAGGCGTCCCAGTCTGCGTGAAACCATCTCTCACCTCTGTCTCGAGAAGACGAGACACGCACGGTTCTTACGTTACGTTTATGCCTGCAGAATCAACTGAAATCTCAATTCCTTGTAAAAAGTGAAGCAGCATGCATCTTGATTTTTTGGTAGGCTAGGTATCGGAGAGCTTGAAGATTTACGCATGCGCTGGCGGAATGTTTGAACAAGAGAGAAAATTGCAGTACCTCCAGACGTGGCGCTGGAGCGTCGTACCAAACGAGTCATCCCGGGATTTCGGCCCGTGCGATCGCTTTTGGACGCAGTTGGCCCTTCGCTGCTTTCTGCTACCGACCTTGCCTCCCGGTACGGCATTGAGGGAGGGATATGTCGGCCCCTAAACCATATAAAACAAATCCCACGCCTACTCACAGCTCCAGACCTCCCTTGTCATTACAATTTCAGGTAACATTTCGATCGCTTATATATTCAAGTCAAACCTCATTTCCTCTCTCATATGGTAAGCACTAGAGTCGCGCAATACAAAGTGTGCGCACGCGCCCTGCTAAAGGTAACACATACACACACCCACACACAAGTGTAAACTTTCTGTCATCTCGAATTTCACTCTAATTACAAGAACTAATATCAAGCCAGGCATACGGATAAATAACTAAATACGAAATATTTAAAGAAACAGACATTTTGAAACAAGCTGCCATACAAAATGCGTCCTGGATTCTCATTTTAAAACCTGTTAGTTAACTCCGTCAGAACGGATAAAATCAGGTAGCGCATTCCATAACTTAGCTGATGATGATGTAAGAAATAGAATTAAGACCATATTAACTGGTTGTTCTAGGTTATTGAGGGACAGAATGTAATTTCCGCGAAAATCATGAGACGAAGACCGGACGGAAAACTCGGTTGTTTTTCACGTGCAGTAGCAGAAAAAATCCTTCAAAAACAGAGTTTTATACTCATAATATGAAGAAGTTTTGAATGCGCTTATTGCATAGAGATGATATAGAGTTTGCCTTTTTTCATATGTAAATGGAAATCTTAGTATTCTCTTGTTTGTTTACATTATACCGTTCTTTTGACAAGAACAACTGACAAAAGGCCAGTTTTGCTACAAGAATAACAGCGAAGAAAGCACTACTTTGTCGCGAATTTTCTATGAAAGAAACTTGTTCAGAAATCAAAAGTCTACGTTAACAGCACACACCAGGCCTATTCCTTAGTATATCTGGCTGGAACTCTTCTTCTCACTACTTTTTGCCCCGGCTACGCTTCAGCCATTTGATGAGGGCCAGTCTCGTGCTTCTCAAGTTGCCTCGTTCATGCCCAAAAAGAATTCTGGGTAATTCTGACATTCCATGACAAGGGAAGATCCCCGATTCTCATTTCATAGATTTTTTCTTTAAGTGTCGGGTCACCCAGTCCTACAGGCAAAACACCGCATCGATTGACGTTTTTAGCTTTCAAAACTTGCCCAAATTGTATCGGTAGGTGCTGGAGGTCGTCCACAGAAAGGCCAGAGAGACAACTTCATTCTTGAACGCCATGTTTACAACAGAGCATTTTAGGCGTCCCAGTCTGCGTGAAACCATCTCTCACCTCTGTCTCGAGAAGACGAGACACGCACGGTTCTTACGTTACGTTTATGCCTGCAGAATCAACTGAAATCTCAATTCCTTGTAAAAAGTGAAGCAGCATGCATCTTGATTTTTTTGGTAGGCTAGGTATCGGAGAGCTTGAAGATTTACGCATGCGCTGGCGGAATGTTTGAACAAGAGAGAAAATTGCAGTACCTCCAGACGTGGCGCTGGAGCGTCGTACCAAACGCTTCTTACCGGGTTTTCGGCCCGTGCGATCGCTTTTGGACGCAGTTGGCACTTCGCTGCTTTCTGCTACCGACCTTGCCTCCCGTTACGGCATTGAGGGAGGGATATGTCGGCCCCTAAACCATATAAAACAAATCCCACGCCTACTCACAGCTCCAGACCTCCCTTGTCATTACAATTTCAGGTAACATTTCGATCGCTTATATATTCAAGTCAAACCTCATTTCCTCTCTCATATGGTAAGCACTAGAGTCGCGCAATACAAAGTGTGCGCACGCGCCCTGCTAAAGGTAACACATACACACACCCACACACAAGTGTAACCTTTCTGTCATCTCGAATTTCACTCTAATTACAAGAACTAATATCAAGCCAGGCATACGGATAAAAACTAAATACGAAATATTTAAAGAAACAGACATTTTGAACAAAGCTGCCATACAAAATGCGTCCTGGATTCTCATTTTAAAACCTGTTAGTTAACTCCGTCAGAACGGATAAATCAGGTAGCGCATTCCATAACTTAGCTGATGATGATGTAAGAAATAGAATTAAGACCATATTAACTGGTTTGTTCTAGGTTATGAGGGACAGAATGTAATTTCCGCGAAAATCATGAGACGAAGACCGGACGGAAAACTCGGTTGTTTTTCACGTGCAGTAGCAGAAAAATCCTTCAAAAACAGAGTTTTATACTCATAATATGAAGAAGTTTTGAATGCGCTTATTGCATAGAGATGATATAGAGTTTGCCTTTTTTCATATGTAAATGGAAATCTTAGTATTCTCTTGTTTGTTTACATTATACCGTTCTTTTGACAAGAACAACTGACAAAAGGCCAGTTTTGCTACAAGAATAACAGCGAAGAAGCACTACTTTGTCGCGAATTTTCTATGAAAGAAACTTGTTCAGAAATCAAAAGTCTACGTTAACAGCACACACCAGGCCTATTCCTTAGTATATCTGGCTGGAAATCTTCTCTCACTACTTTTTTGCCCCGGCTACGCTTCAGCCATTTGATGAGGGCCAGTCTCGTGCTTCTCAAGTTGCCTCGTTCATGCCCAAAAAGAATTCTGGGTAATTCTGACATTCCATGACAAGGGAAGATCCCCGATTCTCATTTCATAGATTTTTTTTTCTAAGTGTCGGGTCACCCAGTCCTACAGGCAAAACACCGCATCGATTGACGTTTTTAGCTTTCAAAACTTGCCCAAATTGTATCGGTAGGTGCTGGAGGTCGTCCACAGAAAGGCCAGAGAGACAACTTCATTCTTGAACCGCCATGTTTACAACAGAGCATTTTAGGCGTCCCAGTCTGCGTGAAACCATCTCTCACCTCTGTCTCGAGAAGACGAGACACGCACGGTTCTTACGTTACGTTTATGCCTGCAGAATCAACTGAAATCTCAATTCCTTGTAAAAAGTGAAGCAGCATGCATCTTGATTTTTTTGGTAGGCTAGGTATCGGAGAGCTTGAAGATTTACGCATGCGCTGGCGGAATGTTTGAACAAGAGAGAAAATTGCAGTACCTCCAGACGTGGCGCTGGAGCGTCGTACCAAACGAGTCATCCGGGATTTCGGCCCGTGCGATCGCTTTTGGACGCAGTTGGCCCTTCGCTGCTTTCTGCTACCGACCTTGCCTCCCGGTACGGCATTGAGGGAGGGATATGTCGGCCCCTAAACCATATAAACAAATCCCACGCCTACTCACAGCTCCAGACCTCCCTTGTCATTACAATTTCAGGTAACATTTCGATCGCTTATATATTCAAGTCAAACCTCATTTCCTCTCTCATATGGTAAGCACTAGAGTCGCGCAATACAAAGTGTGCGCACGCGCCTGCTAAAGGTAACACATACACACACCCACACACAAGTGTAAACTTTCTGTCATCTCGAATTTCACTCTAATTACAAGAACTAATATCAAGCCAGGCATACGGATAAATAACTAAATACGAAATATTTAAAGAAACAGACATTTTGAAACAAGCTGCCATACAAAATGCGTCCTGGATTCTCATTTAAAACCTGTTAGTTAAATCCGTCAGAACGGATAAAATCAGGTAGCGCATTCCATAACTTAGCTGATGATGATGTAAGAAATAGAATTAAGACCATATTAACTGGTTGTTCTAGGTTATTGAGGGACAGAATGTAATTTCCGCGAAAATCATGAGACGAAGACCGGACGAAAACTCGGTTGTTTTTCACGTGCAGTAGCAGAAAAAATCCTTCAAAACAGAGTTTTATACTCATAATATAAGAAGTTTTGAATGCGCTTATTGCATAGAGATGATATGAGTTTGCCTTTTTACCATATTGTTAAATGGAAATCTTAGTATTCTCTTGTGTTTGTTTAACATTATACCGTTTTCCTTTTGACAAGAACAAACTGACAAAAGTCCATTTTTGCTACGAGATAACAGCGAAGAAAGCACTACTTTGTCGCGAATTTCCTATGAAAGAAACTTGTTCCGAAACTCAAAAGTCCTACGTTTAACAGCACAGCACCCCAGGCCATATATTTCCTTAGTTAAATATCCTGGCTGGAAATCTTCTTGCTCACTACTTTTTCCCCGGCTACGCTCAGTCAGCCATTTGATGCGGCAGGCCAGTCTCCTGTGCTTCTCAAGTTTGCCTCGTTTCATAGCCCAAAACAGGAATTCTGGGTTAATTCTGACATTCCATGTACAAGGGAAGATCCCCGATTTCTCCATTTCATAGATTTTTTTGTCTTTAAGTTGTCGGGTCCCCAGTCCTACAGGCAAAACACCTGCATCGATTGACGTTTTTGAAATATTTAAAGAAACAGACATTTTGAAAAAAGCTGCCATACAAAATGCGTCCTGGATTCTCATTTTAAAACCTGTTAGTTAACTCCGTCAGAACGGATAAAATCAGGTAGCGCATTCCATAACTTAGCTGATGATGATGTAAGAAATAGAATTAAGACCATATTAACTGGTTGTTCTAGGTTATTGAGGGACAGAATGTAATTTCCGCGAAAATCATGAGACGAAGACCGGACAGAAAACTCGGTTGTTTTTCACGTGCAGTAGCAGAAAAAATCCTTCAAAAACAGAGTTTTATACTCATAATATGAAGAAGTTTTGAATGCGCTTATTGCATAGAGATGATATAGAGTTTGCCTTTTTTTCATATGTAAATGGAAATCTTAGTATTCTCTTGTTTGTTTACATTATAGCGTTCTTTTGACAAGAACAACTGACAAAAGGCCAGTTTTGCTACAAGAATAACAGCGAAGAAAGCACTACTTTGTCGCGAATTTTCTATGAAAGAAACTTGTTCAGAAATCAAAAGTCTACGTTAACAGCACACACCAGGCCTATTCCTTAGTATGTCTGGCTGGAAATCTTCTTCTCACTACTTTTTGCCCCGGCTACGCTTCAGCCATTTGATGAGGGCCAGTCTCGTGCTTCTCAAGTTGCCTCGTTCATGCCCAAAAAGAATTCTGGGTAATACTGACATTCCATGACAAGGGAAGATCCCCGATTCTCATTTCATAGATTTTTTTTTCTAAGTGTCGGGTCACCCAGTCCTACAGGCAAAACACCGCATCGATTGACGTTTTTAGCTTTCAAAACTTGCCCAAATTGTATCGGTAGGTGCTGGAGGTCGTCCACAGAAAGGCCAGAGAGACAACTTCATTCTTGAACTGCCATGTTTACAACAGAGCATTTTAGGCGTCCCAGTCTGCGTGAAACCATCTCTCACCTCTGTCTCGAGAAGACGAGACACGCACGGTTCTTACGTTACGTTTATGCCTGCAGAATCAACTGAAATCTCAATTCCTTGTAAAAAGTGAAGCAGCATGCATCTTGATTTTTTTGGTAGGCTAGGTATCGGAGAGCTTGAAGATTTACGCATGCGCTGGCGGAATGTTTGAACAAGAGAGAAAATTGCAGTACCTCCAGACGTGGCGCTGGAGCGTCGTACCAAACGAGTCATCCCGGGATTTCGGCCCGTGCGATCGCTTTTGGACGCAGTTGGCCCTTCGCTGCTTTCTGCTACCGACCTTGCCTCCCGGTACGGCATTGAGGGAGGGATATGTCGGCCCCTAAACCATATAAGACAAATCCCACGCCTACTCACAGCTCCAGACCTCCCTTGTCATTACAATTTCAGGTAACATTTCGATCGCTTATATATTCAAGTCACACCTCATTTCCTCTCTCATATGGTAAGCACTAGAGTCGCGCAATACAAAGTGTGCGCACGCGCCCTGCTAAAGGTAACACATACACACACCCACACACAAGTGTAAACTTTCTGTCATCTCGAATTTCACTCTAATTACAAGAACTAATATCAACCCAGGCATACGGATAAATAACTAAATACGAAATATTTAAAGAAACAGACATTTTGAAAAAAGCTGCCATACAAAATGCGTCCTGGATTCTCATTTTAAAACCTGTTAGTTAACTCCGTCAGAACGGATAAAATCAGGTAGCGCATTCCATAACTTAGCTGATGATGATGTAAGAAATAGAATTAAGACCATATTAACTGGTTGTTCTAGGTTATTGAGGGACAGAATGTAATTTCCGCGAAAATCATGAGACGAAGACCGGACAGAAAACTCGGTTGTTTTTCACGTGCAGTAGCAGAAAAAATCCTTCAAAAACAGAGTTTTATACTCATAATATGAAGAAGTTTTGAATGCGCTTATTGCATAGAGATGATATAGAGTTTGCCTTTTTTTCATATGTAAATGGAAATCTTAGTATTCTCTTGTTTGTTTACATTATAGCGTTCTTTTGACAAGAACAACTGACAAAAGGCCAGTTTTGCTACAAGAATAACAGCGAAGAAAGCACTACTTTGTCGCGAATTTTCTATGAAAGAAACTTGTTCAGAAATCAAAAGTCTACGTTAACAGCACACACCAGGCCTATTCCTTAGTATGTCTGGCTGGAAATCTTCTTCTCACTACTTTTTGCCCCGGCTACGCTTCAGCCATTTGATGAGGGCCAGTCTCGTGCTTCTCAAGTTGCCTCGTTCATGCCCAAAAAGAATTCTGGGTAATACTGACATTCCATGACAAGGGAAGATCCCCGATTCTCATTTCATAGATTTTTTTTTCTAAGTGTCGGGTCACCCAGTCCTACAGGCAAAACACCGCATCGATTGACGTTTTTAGCTTTCAAAACTTGCCCAAATTGTATCGGTAGGTGCTGGAGGTCGTCCACAGAAAGGCCAGAGAGACAACTTCATTCTTGAACTGCCATGTTTACAACAGAGCATTTTAGGCGTCCCAGTCTGCGTGAAACCATCTCTCACCTCTGTCTCGAGAAGACGAGACACGCACGGTTCTTACGTTACGTTTATGCCTGCAGAATCAACTGAAATCTCAATTCCTTGTAAAAAGTGAAGCAGCATGCATCTTGATTTTTTTGGTAGGCTAGGTATCGGAGAGCTTGAAGATTTACGCATGCGCTGGCGGAATGTTTGAACAAGAGAGAAAATTGCAGTACCTCCAGACGTGGCGCTGGAGCGTCGTACCAAACGAGTCATCCCGGGATTTCGGCCCGTGCGATCGCTTTTGGACGCAGTTGGCCCTTCGCTGCTTTCTGCTACCGACCTTGCCTCCCGGTACGGCATTGAGGGAGGGATATGTCGGCCCCTAAACCATATAAGACAAATCCCACGCCTACTCACAGCTCCAGACCTCCCTTGTCATTACAATTTCAGGTAACATTTCGATCGCTTATATATTCAAGTCACACCTCATTTCCTCTCTCATATGGTAAGCACTAGAGTCGCGCAATACAAAGTGTGCGCACGCGCCCTGCTAAAGGTAACACATACACACACCCACACACAAGTGTAAACTTTCTGTCATCTCGAATTTCACTCTAATTACAAGAACTAATATCAACCCAGGCATACGGATAAATAACTAAATACGAAATATTTAAAGAAACAGACATTTTGAAAAAAGCTGCCATACAAAATGCGTCCTGGATTCTCATTTTAAAACCTGTTAGTTAACTCCGTCAGAACGGATAAAATCAGGTAGCGCATTCCATAACTTAGCTGATGATGATGTAAGAAATAGAATTAAGACCATATTAACTGGTTGTTCTAGGTTATTGAGGGACAGAATGTAATTTCCGCGAAAATCATGAGACGAAGACCGGACAGAAAACTCGGTTGTTTTTCACGTGCAGTAGCAGAAAAAATCCTTCAAAAACAGAGTTTTATACTCATAATATGAAGAAGTTTTGAATGCGCTTATTGCATAGAGATGATATAGAGTTTGCCTTTTTTTCATATGTAAATGGAAATCTTAGTATTCTCTTGTTTGTTTACATTATAGCGTTCTTTTGACAAGAACAACTGACAAAAGGCCAGTTTTGCTACAAGAATAACAGCGAAGAAAGCACTACTTTGTCGCGAATTTTCTATGAAAGAAACTTGTTCAGAAATCAAAAGTCTACGTTAACAGCACACACCAGGCCTATTCCTTAGTATGTCTGGCTGGAAATCTTCTTCTCACTACTTTTTGCCCCGGCTACGCTTCAGCCATTTGATGAGGGCCAGTCTCGTGCTTCTCAAGTTGCCTCGTTCATGCCCAAAAAGAATTCTGGGTAATACTGACATTCCATGACAAGGGAAGATCCCCGATTCTCATTTCATAGATTTTTTTTTCTAAGTGTCGGGTCACCCAGTCCTACAGGCAAAACACCGCATCGATTGACGTTTTTAGCTTTCAAAACTTGCCCAAATTGTATCGGTAGGTGCTGGAGGTCGTCCACAGAAAGGCCAGAGAGACAACTTCATTCTTGAACTGCCATGTTTACAACAGAGCATTTTAGGCGTCCCAGTCTGCGTGAAACCATCTCTCACCTCTGTCTCGAGAAGACGAGACACGCACGGTTCTTACGTTACGTTTATGCCTGCAGAATCAACTGAAATCTCAATTCCTTGTAAAAAGTGAAGCAGCATGCATCTTGATTTTTTTGGTAGGCTAGGTATCGGAGAGCTTGAAGATTTACGCATGCGCTGGCGGAATGTTTGAACAAGAGAGAAAATTGCAGTACCTCCAGACGTGGCGCTGGAGCGTCGTACCAAACGAGTCATCCCGGGATTTCGGCCCGTGCGATCGCTTTTGGACGCAGTTGGCCCTTCGCTGCTTTCTGCTACCGACCTTGCCTCCCGGTACGGCATTGAGGGAGGGATATGTCGGCCCCTAAACCATATAAGACAAATCCCACGCCTACTCACAGCTCCAGACCTCCCTTGTCATTACAATTTCAGGTAACATTTCGATCGCTTATATATTCAAGTCACACCTCATTTCCTCTCTCATATGGTAAGCACTAGAGTCGCGCAATACAAAGTGTGCGCACGCGCCCTGCTAAAGGTAACACATACACACACCCACACACAAGTGTAAACTTTCTGTCATCTCGAATTTCACTCTAATTACAAGAACTAATATCAACCCAGGCATACGGATAAATAACTAAATACGAAATATTTAAAGAAACAGACATTTTGAAAAAAGCTGCCATACAAAATGCGTCCTGGATTCTCATTTTAAAACCTGTTAGTTAACTCCGTCAGAACGGATAAAATCAGGTAGCGCATTCCATAACTTAGCTGATGATGATGTAAGAAATAGAATTAAGACCATATTAACTGGTTGTTCTAGGTTATTGAGGGACAGAATGTAATTTCCGCGAAAATCATGAGACGAAGACCGGACAGAAAACTCGGTTGTTTTTCACGTGCAGTAGCAGAAAAAATCCTTCAAAAACAGAGTTTTATACTCATAATATGAAGAAGTTTTGAATGCGCTTATTGCATAGAGATGATATAGAGTTTGCCTTTTTTTCATATGTAAATGGAAATCTTAGTATTCTCTTGTTTGTTTACATTATAGCGTTCTTTTGACAAGAACAACTGACAAAAGGCCAGTTTTGCTACAAGAATAACAGCGAAGAAAGCACTACTTTGTCGCGAATTTTCTATGAAAGAAACTTGTTCAGAAATCAAAAGTCTACGTTAACAGCACACACCAGGCCTATTCCTTAGTATGTCTGGCTGGAAATCTTCTTCTCACTACTTTTTGCCCCGGCTACGCTTCAGCCATTTGATGAGGGCCAGTCTCGTGCTTCTCAAGTTGCCTCGTTCATGCCCAAAAAGAATTCTGGGTAATACTGACATTCCATGACAAGGGAAGATCCCCGATTCTCATTTCATAGATTTTTTTTCTAAGTGTCGGGTCACCCAGTCCTACAGGCAAAACACCGCATCGATTGACGTTTTTAGCTTTCAAAACTTGCCCAAATTGTATCGGTAGGTGCTGGAGGTCGTCCACAGAAAGGCCAGAGAGACAACTTCATTCTTGAACTGCCATGTTTACAACAGAGCATTTTAGGCGTCCCAGTCTGCGTGAAACCATCTCTCACCTCTGTCTCGAGAAGACGAGACACGCACGGTTCTTACGTTACGTTTATGCCTGCAGAATCAACTGAAATCTCAATTCCTTGTAAAAAGTGAAGCAGCATGCATCTTGATTTTTTTGGTAGGCTAGGTATCGGAGAGCTTGAAGATTTACGCATGCGCTGGCGGAATGTTTGAACAAGAGAGAAAATTGCAGTACCTCCAGACGTGGCGCTGGAGCGTCGTACCAAACGAGTCATCCCGGGATTTCGGCCCGTGCGATCGCTTTTGGACGCAGTTGGCCCTTCGCTGCTTTCTGCTACCGACCTTGCCTCCCGGTACGGCATTGAGGGAGGGATATGTCGGCCCCTAAACCATATAAGACAAATCCCACGCCTACTCACAGCTCCAGACCTCCCTTGTCATTACAATTTCAGGTAACATTTCGATCGCTTATATATTCAAGTCACACCTCATTTCCTCTCTCATATGGTAAGCACTAGAGTCGCGCAATACAAAGTGTGCGCACGCGCCCTGCTAAAGGTAACACATACACACACCCACACACAAGTGTAAACTTTCTGTCATCTCGAATTTCACTCTAATTACAAGAACTAATATCAACCCAGGCATACGGATAAATAACTAAATACGAAATATTTAAAGAAACAGACATTTTGAAAAAAGCTGCCATACAAAATGCGTCCTGGATTCTCATTTTAAAACCTGTTAGTTAACTCCGTCAGAACGGATAAAATCAGGTAGCGCATTCCATAACTTAGCTGATGATGATGTAAGAAATAGAATTAAGACCATATTAACTGGTTGTTCTAGGTTATTGAGGGACAGAATGTAATTTCCGCGAAAATCATGAGACGAAGACCGGACAGAAAACTCGGTTGTTTTTCACGTGCAGTAGCAGAAAAAATCCTTCAAAAACAGAGTTTTATACTCATAATATGAAGAAGTTTTGAATGCGCTTATTGCATAGAGATGATATAGAGTTTGCCTTTTTTTCATATGTAAATGGAAATCTTAGTATTCTCTTGTTTGTTTACATTATAGCGTTCTTTTGACAAGAACAACTGACAAAAGGCCAGTTTTGCTACAAGAATAACAGCGAAGAAAGCACTACTTTGTCGCGAATTTTCTATGAAAGAAACTTGTTCAGAAATCAAAAGTCTACGTTAACAGCACACACCAGGCCTATTCCTTAGTATGTCTGGCTGGAAATCTTCTTCTCACTACTTTTTGCCCCGGCTACGCTTCAGCCATTTGATGAGGGCCAGTCTCGTGCTTCTCAAGTTGCCTCGTTCATGCCCAAAAAGAATTCTGGGTAATACTGACATTCCATGACAAGGGAAGATCCCCGATTCTCATTTCATAGATTTTTTTTTCTAAGTGTCGGGTCACCCAGTCCTACAGGCAAAACACCGCATCGATTGACGTTTTTAGCTTTCAAAACTTGCCCAAATTGTATCGGTAGGTGCTGGAGGTCGTCCACAGAAAGGCCAGAGAGACAACTTCATTCTTGAACTGCCATGTTTACAACAGAGCATTTTAGGCGTCCCAGTCTGCGTGAAACCATCTCTCACCTCTGTCTCGAGAAGACGAGACACGCACGGTTCTTACGTTACGTTTATGCCTGCAGAATCAACTGAAATCTCAATTCCTTGTAAAAAGTGAAGCAGCATGCATCTTGATTTTTTTGGTAGGCTAGGTATCGGAGAGCTTGAAGATTTACGCATGCGCTGGCGGAATGTTTGAACAAGAGAGAAAATTGCAGTACCTCCAGACGTGGCGCTGGAGCGTCGTACCAAACGAGTCATCCCGGGATTTCGGCCCGTGCGATCGCTTTTGGACGCAGTTGGCCCTTCGCTGCTTTCTGCTACCGACCTTGCCTCCCGGTACGGCATTGAGGGAGGGATATGTCGGCCCCTAAACCATATAAGACAAATCCCACGCCTACTCACAGCTCCAGACCTCCCTTGTCATTACAATTTCAGGTAACATTTCGATCGCTTATATATTCAAGTCACACCTCATTTCCTCTCTCATATGGTAAGCACTAGAGTCGCGCAATACAAAGTGTGCGCACGCGCCCTGCTAAAGGTAACACATACACACACCCACACACAAGTGTAAACTTTCTGTCATCTCGAATTTCACTCTAATTACAAGAACTAATATCAACCCAGGCATACGGATAAATAACTAAATACGAAATATTTAAAGAAACAGACATTTTGAAAAAAGCTGCCATACAAAATGCGTCCTGGATTCTCATTTTAAAACCTGTTAGTTAACTCCGTCAGAACGGATAAAATCAGGTAGCGCATTCCATAACTTAGCTGATGATGATGTAAGAAATAGAATTAAGACCATATTAACTGGTTGTTCTAGGTTATTGAGGGACAGAATGTAATTTCCGCGAAAATCATGAGACGAAGACCGGACAGAAAACTCGGTTGTTTTTCACGTGCAGTAGCAGAAAAAATCCTTCAAAAACAGAGTTTTATACTCATAATATGAAGAAGTTTTGAATGCGCTTATTGCATAGAGATGATATAGAGTTTGCCTTTTTTCATATGTAAATGGAAATCTTAGTATTCTCTTGTTTGTTTACATTATAGCGTTCTTTTGACAAGAACAACTGACAAAAGGCCAGTTTTGCTACAAGAATAACAGCGAAGAAAGCACTACTTTGTCGCGAATTTTCTATGAAAGAAACTTGTTCAGAAATCAAAAGTCTACGTTAACAGCACACACCAGGCCTATTCCTTAGTATGTCTGGCTGGAAATCTTCTTCTCACTACTTTTTGCCCCGGCTACGCTTCAGCCATTTGATGAGGGCCAGTCTCGTGCTTCTCAAGTTGCCTCGTTCATGCCCAAAAAGAATTCTGGGTAATACTGACATTCCATGACAAGGGAAGATCCCCGATTCTCATTTCATAGATTTTTTTTTCTAAGTGTCGGGTCACCCAGTCCTACAGGCAAAACACCGCATCGATTGACGTTTTTAGCTTTCAAAACTTGCCCAAATTGTATCGGTAGGTGCTGGAGGTCGTCCACAGAAAGGCCAGAGAGACAACTTCATTCTTGAACTGCCATGTTTACAACAGAGCATTTTAGGCGTCCCAGTCTGCGTGAAACCATCTCTCACCTCTGTCTCGAGAAGACGAGACACGCACGGTTCTTACGTTACGTTTATGCCTGCAGAATCAACTGAAATCTCAATTCCTTGTAAAAAGTGAAGCAGCATGCATCTTGATTTTTTTGGTAGGCTAGGTATCGGAGAGCTTGAAGATTTACGCATGCGCTGGCGGAATGTTTGAACAAGAGAGAAAATTGCAGTACCTCCAGACGTGGCGCTGGAGCGTCGTACCAAACGAGTCATCCCGGGATTTCGGCCCGTGCGATCGCTTTTGGACGCAGTTGGCCCTTCGCTGCTTTCTGCTACCGACCTTGCCTCCCGGTACGGCATTGAGGGAGGGATATGTCGGCCCCTAAACCATATAAGACAAATCCCACGCCTACTCACAGCTCCAGACCTCCCTTGTCATTACAATTTCAGGTAACATTTCGATCGCTTATATATTCAAGTCACACCTCATTTCCTCTCTCATATGGTAAGCACTAGAGTCGCGCAATACAAAGTGTGCGCACGCGCCCTGCTAAAGGTAACACATACACACACCCACACACAAGTGTAAACTTTCTGTCATCTCGAATTTCACTCTAATTACAAGAACTAATATCAACCCAGGCATACGGATAAATAACTAAATACGAAATATTTAAAGAAACAGACATTTTGAAAAAAGCTGCCATACAAAATGCGTCCTGGATTCTCATTTTAAAACCTGTTAGTTAACTCCGTCAGAACGGATAAAATCAGGTAGCGCATTCCATAACTTAGCTGATGATGATGTAAGAAATAGAATTAAGACCATATTAACTGGTTGTTCTAGGTTATTGAGGGACAGAATGTAATTTCCGCGAAAATCATGAGACGAAGACCGGACAGAAAACTCGGTTGTTTTTCACGTGCAGTAGCAGAAAAAATCCTTCAAAAACAGAGTTTTATACTCATAATATGAAGAAGTTTTGAATGCGCTTATTGCATAGAGATGATATAGAGTTTGCCTTTTTTTCATATGTAAATGGAAATCTTAGTATTCTCTTGTTTGTTTACATTATAGCGTTCTTTTGACAAGAACAACTGACAAAAGGCCAGTTTTGCTACAAGAATAACAGCGAAGAAAGCACTACTTTGTCGCGAATTTTCTATGAAAGAAACTTGTTCAGAAATCAAAAGTCTACGTTAACAGCACACACCAGGCCTATTCCTTAGTATGTCTGGCTGGAAATCTTCTTCTCACTACTTTTTGCCCCGGCTACGCTTCAGCCATTTGATGAGGGCCAGTCTCGTGCTTCTCAAGTTGCCTCGTTCATGCCCAAAAAGAATTCTGGGTAATACTGACATTCCATGACAAGGGAAGATCCCCGATTCTCATTTCATAGATTTTTTTTTCTAAGTGTCGGGTCACCCAGTCCTACAGGCAAAACACCGCATCGATTGACGTTTTTAGCTTTCAAAACTTGCCCAAATTGTATCGGTAGGTGCTGGAGGTCGTCCACAGAAAGGCCAGAGAGACAACTTCATTCTTGAACTGCCATGTTTACAACAGAGCATTTTAGGCGTCCCAGTCTGCGTGAAACCATCTCTCACCTCTGTCTCGAGAAGACGAGACACGCACGGTTCTTACGTTACGTTTATGCCTGCAGAATCAACTGAAATCTCAATTCCTTGTAAAAAGTGAAGCAGCATGCATCTTGATTTTTTTGGTAGGCTAGGTATCGGAGAGCTTGAAGATTTACGCATGCGCTGGCGGAATGTTTGAACAAGAGAGAAAATTGCAGTACCTCCAGACGTGGCGCTGGAGCGTCGTACCAAACGAGTCATCCCGGGATTTCGGCCCGTGCGATCGCTTTTGGACGCAGTTGGCCCTTCGCTGCTTTCTGCTACCGACCTTGCCTCCCGGTACGGCATTGAGGGAGGGATATGTCGGCCCCTAAACCATATAAGACAAATCCCACGCCTACTCACAGCTCCAGACCTCCCTTGTCATTACAATTTCAGGTAACATTTCGATCGCTTATATATTCAAGTCACACCTCATTTCCTCTCTCATATGGTAAGCACTAGAGTCGCGCAATACAAAGTGTGCGCACGCGCCCTGCTAAAGGTAACACATACACACACCCACACACAAGTGTAAACTTTCTGTCATCTCGAATTTCACTCTAATTACAAGAACTAATATCAACCCAGGCATACGGATAAATAACTAAATACGAAATATTTAAAGAAACAGACATTTTGAAAAAAGCTGCCATACAAAATGCGTCCTGGATTCTCATTTTAAAACCTGTTAGTTAACTCCGTCAGAACGGATAAAATCAGGTAGCGCATTCCATAACTTAGCTGATGATGATGTAAGAAATAGAATTAAGACCATATTAACTGGTTGTTCTAGGTTATTGAGGGACAGAATGTAATTTCCGCGAAAATCATGAGACGAAGACCGGACAGAAAACTCGGTTGTTTTTCACGTGCAGTAGCAGAAAAAATCCTTCAAAAACAGAGTTTTATACTCATAATATGAAGAAGTTTTGAATGCGCTTATTGCATAGAGATGATATAGAGTTTGCCTTTTTTTCATATGTAAATGGAAATCTTAGTATTCTCTTGTTTGTTTACATTATAGCGTTCTTTTGACAAGAACAACTGACAAAAGGCCAGTTTTGCTACAAGAATAACAGCGAAGAAAGCACTACTTTGTCGCGAATTTTCTATGAAAGAAACTTGTTCAGAAATCAAAAGTCTACGTTAACAGCACACACCAGGCCTATTCCTTAGTATGTCTGGCTGGAAATCTTCTTCTCACTACTTTTTGCCCCGGCTACGCTTCAGCCATTTGATGAGGGCCAGTCTCGTGCTTCTCAAGTTGCCTCGTTCATGCCCAAAAAGAATTCTGGGTAATACTGACATTCCATGACAAGGGAAGATCCCCGATTCTCATTTCATAGATTTTTTTTTCTAAGTGTCGGGTCACCCAGTCCTACAGGCAAAACACCGCATCGATTGACGTTTTTAGCTTTCAAAACTTGCCCAAATTGTATCGGTAGGTGCTGGAGGTCGTCCACAGAAAGGCCAGAGAGACAACTTCATTCTTGAACTGCCATGTTTACAACAGAGCATTTTAGGCGTCCCAGTCTGCATGAAACCATCTCTCACCTCTGTTTTCTTTCAAAGGCTTGCCTTTACCCACATTCTAGCTTTATGATGCCAGCCTGGGGGCTTCTGTAGACGGAAATGGCCCGACAAACCAGTTATAAATTATAAACTTACCAGATTTGTGCCAAAATCGCCAACGGTTTACCTTGTGACCACGTGATTGCTTATCATGAGCCCGCATTGACTCAAAACCAAACATTCTCAATTACTACTTCGTATATGGTGAACCTAAGTTTAGCATTAGTTTGTTTATTCCCAAAGAGCAAGGATGAAAGCACTTTTGACGTAAAGGGTTAAGGTTTTGTCTGGTGCTTACAATTTATTCTTTTTGACGACAAAGAGGAGGTAAAACTCTGTGCTCTGCGAGTTGTGTGTCCTCCAATCCCGCCGAAGCAAGTTTTGTGTTAAATTTGTAGTAGCTGTTAATGTTACAAGGATTGTGCAGCACTCTCACAGGACTCTGAGTGAAGTAATCAGTAAAGAACGGAGAATGTTTTTAGGTAAGTTTATATAAAACTATAGAGTCTTGTATAATTATGCAGTATTAGGTTATCTGTTAAAAGATGAGTCGCTTTACACTTTAAAATAGCCACCAATTGTCAAATTCCAAAGATAATTAGATTTGGGGATAACAGTCTCGGTAATTTTAGGGATAAGGGATGACTAAAACCCCCCTAACAAGGCCTCCTGAACGTCCATTCGTTTGAAAACGGAATCTAAAAAAACTCTAGCTCGGACGGCTGGAATCGTTACAAAGTTTTAGTCTGTTGTTCGAATCCTCGGAATTTTATTGGTAATTAAAAATACTTAAAATTTACCGTAGTGTGTTTAAGATTTTTAATACGTTTTAGTCCAAGACCCGAAAATTTGGAATTTCTTACCACTTAATTTTAAATGAACATGTGCTTTGATACATTTTCTAAACCTTAGGTCTTATACTTCAATTTGATATACCACAGCAATTTTGTATGCGCAGCTTTAACATTAAAATCACGTGATAAGATTACACAATCAATGTCTCAAGGAAAAAGCGCATATTTTGACTTTCACTATCGATTAAACTGGTACACACTTAAAATGCTGTGATTTCTTAGTACTCATATTAGTACCGATATTCTAGCCTTGTCACATTCATCAACAACTAAAAGGAGCAGTTTCGCATGCACCACTTAGCAACTTTGCACATTATAATTGCTTTAATACGTAAACATGTTCACGCTTTCTTCTGATGTTCTTAATACCTGTGCAGCAATAAGATTTATTAACAATACACAGTCAGTTGCCGTGACTCAATCATCTTCACAGTCATCAGCAGAGTCATCCACTGGTTATTTGTCTGGCTGTTCCTCAGGTTGCTTTGTACAATCCTTTAACTGGCACATATCAGTGCATGGTAGTCTGTTGTTGAGACAGGTGCAGCTTGGCAACTTACACAATCTTTTACAATCGCATGACGGGAGCTCAAGCACAGCCTTGGATGCTGGTTCTCCACTCATTCAATCGATGGCCAGTTTCCCGTCTTCCATGCACCATCTATTTCCAACGGTTGAGAGAATTAGTTGAGAGCTTTGGTCACAGTGCTGATTGATAATTTGCATGATCACAGTGCTTTGGTAGTGTCTTGACACGGTGGAAGCTGGTGTGGTTCCAACTCTCCTTTCCTAGAACAAAGAGGCGGTAATGCAATGCATTAACATTCTTCGTTACAGGGGCAAAGGAGTACATCGCGCATATGAATTCTTCGAGATTCTTGTAAAAGCTAGTCTGATAACTACCATTCCATACCGAGCTGTTCAAAGGACTCTTTGAAGACAGGATTGGCCTTTTCCACCTTTAAAGTGGTCAGTTTTCCTTTTCCAGGAAAGGCACTGACGGCTTCGTAACCTGTGATCTGTTAAGGAGGCTCGCTAGAGTTTTAGGGCCGCGCGCAAGCTGGGCACTAGAGTGGCGCGGAAAGCCTGAATCGCACGTGTTTTTCTGATTTTTGGGACGTCAGCGTGACCAAATCTGTGAAATTAACTGCTAATTTTCTCGCGTTCCCTTTGGTAATTTTTTTGAAAATTGTCTCAGTTCTAACCACATGCAGTTCCTATCAAACACCCTATATTTGTTAAAATCAGTCTGAGTTAATCGAAAATATTTAGAAAAATGACAAATTACAAATTATTGCTGGTTTTCACTCACGTGATCAACAGCCATGTTTTTCAACGAAAACAAAAGGAAGCGTTTGCATAATAATAGAGTTAAATTCCCGGAGGATTTGGTCGGGGCACCAACATGGCCGCCTTTTCTTTGTTTAGGGCACCAACATGGCGGTCGTGACGTCATGTGAAAACCGAGAATTGGATAAACCGTGTAGATACCCTTGGTGAACCGTGACTCAGTGAAAACACGAGTGGTCAAGTGTTTAATGGAATAAATCAGTCACCTTATGCAATCATCGCAGTTAACACAGGACTAGTCAGTGCCAAAGACGACCGGTGTAATTTTCCTTGTCAAAATGACAAAGTCAAGTCTTGAATGGATGAGCGTATTGTGACATGATATGCAATGCCATGGCAAACGGTCCATCTTACCGTACATTGCTTCAGTGAAGTGACAAAGGGTTCAGAGTAGTGTGAAATGGCTTATTTTATCTGGAAATGGTTAATCGAGAAGTGCAATGGTCTAGCATAACATTCATCAGCTTACCGTAGTGTGAAACGGTTTCGATTGACCCCGAATGGCTGGCGTCACTCGTGAACAACACTTACCCCATCCCCACAGCGTCTCTCGTAACCATGGAGCTGTTCGAGAAGCCGCTATGGGGATGGGGTAAGTGTTGTACATGAAATGGCTGTACCTCATCGGTTGGAGTTAATTTGACCTCGGACCCAAGCTCCGTGTCCGGTTCGGTTATCAGCAGCTGTTAAATTCATCAGCTATCGTGGAATCGGAAGCAGAAAATGCTCATTTCCAGCCAAGGGGGGTGTGGGGATTTTTGACGACGAAACATTCACCGAGGTTTGCAAATGATGGGGCTTTAGATTTGCGTGAAAAAATCGCGGCTGGGATGGATTTTCGAGTAGCAAACCGCCTCCGAGCTGACTATGGTCGAAATCTTAGTGTGCAGCCTTGACTTCGTATTAGAACATTAAAAACACGGAATTTCCCGAAACGCTAAAATAAGCTCCAAAAGGCACAAGAATACACCAGAGGTGAGTCAGTTTTATTCAATTTATTAAATGAACGTTAACTTGAGCGTTTTTTAGGCTTCATAATCGACGGTATTTTATTTTCCATACAAAGTCTTATAACGCGTTTAAATTCTCAACGGCCGTCTGTAACACAACACCGCTTGCACTCAAAGGTCATCTTCCCACCAGTAATTAATTATTACACGCTCTCTAGTGACGCGAACTTGGGCTGCCTATGGTCAACCCTTTTTAACAGTCACCCAAACTAGAGGAACAAAACAACGACCGCGACTATAACCGCCACTAATGAGATAGAATATCCGCGCGCAATAAATAAAATGAGTTGTCTGTCTAAATCCCAACATTGACACCATAACAAAAGACAGGGATGTTTAAAAAAGAAATTGCATTGTTTGCTGACAGCGTTTTAATGACTGCTCGACTTTGCACTAGCTTGCGGTGCACCTTAGTTATCACTCACAGCCAGCGCTATCTTTGAACTTTCCTGACTGGGTGTCATTTTACTGCTTCAGCCGAAATTAGCCACTGCACAATTCAAAAGCCGCAGGAAGCCAGAAGGGAAGTAAATTTTTTTTTCCAGACGGCATCGGTATTCATAGGGTCGACCACAGCAAAAAAAACGTTTCGGCAAAATTCCCAGTTAGAGTTTCTCATCCATTATTTAGTAACCAGACAGCAAATTCTTAGCCTGAGGAGCGGGTCCATTGGGTAGTCCTGATAGCAGGCTTCAGCTGCAAATCTCGTGACACTCTAGCTAACATTTTGATCTTATTCAGTTCTAGCTAACGCAGCTAACGCAGCCTTCCTGATGCTCTCGCCCGCACGCAGTTCGTTGCATTAAGTAAGTTTCTCCCGAGCAATTTCTTTTACCTTTAATGTACGATCTACTAACTTTGTCACATCCATTGCTGACAAACAGCGATTTGAATGTTCATCGCTGTTTCTCAGCAATGTCGGCAATGGATACTCGCTGGACCTTGAAACATGGTCAAAGAGAAGCAAAATTATCCGTGTGGCCATCTCCGGAGTTTGAGCGTGACTGATGCCGGAGAAGTGTGATTTTATCGGGGAGATGTGAGGTAAGCTAGAAATTACTTTCCAGCCTTTCTTTTGTTTATGTACGAGTGACAACCCGGAAAGTTGAGAAGTCGCTTAAATCGCATTCAATCTGGCAAATAACCACACAAGAAGCGACAAGGTCACCAGGATAATAAAGTACAGCTTTTTAATTGAGAACTTTAGCCTGTAAATATCTTTTCGAGTGTTTGTTTTTGGGATTCCCATACAAGTCCTTATAATTTTTTACCCTCCGAGTCTGCAGCGCCTGTGAAAGAACAAAGTGCACTCATGAAAAGAGCTTTTTAGGTCCAGGTTCCTCTCTTCAGCCTTTTTGTGAATCGACGGCTCGCTTCACTGAACATTGCAGGCCTCTGGTAACTTAATTGTGCCCTCTACTGTAATTCATGCGAAAAATGGCTCAATGAAGAGCAAAGCGGAAGGAAATGTTTCACTGAAGGAAGTATATGTGAAGAGGCTGCTTTGGACGCAAATCAAAATATTTGACTTGTTGAAATGTGAATATTTAAATTTCTTTTGCCTTTCTGGAATCGAGGGGATGATGATCAGGTCAAACAAATCTTTTCTCGTCGTTCCGGCATTACTGTAAAAATTGTTGGTGAAGGGTTCAGATAAACTTCTAAGGATCATTTGGGACGGACCAACTTTTCAAAGGTTCCACTATCGTGCCCATGTGTTGATCCAGCACTACTCAAACATATCACGCTGCTTAAATCGCTTCAAAATTTTAACAACTTCAGTTGTATGGGTATACTCATCTAAAGCCGCCAAGTACTAAAATTCACCAATGTTACGCTACGCACGGTTTTTAGTTGGTTTTAGCAAGCCATTGACATGATAAATCTTAGGAATTGATGGTCTCACATGAATCACGTTCTCTTCCACAGTTACCTACTGCGCATATTATAGCGTTCGCGTTTGTCACACTAGGATCAGTTTCAAGAAATTGTAATATTCAACTTATTCCTTATCTTGGCGTGTTCGTTGAAAAATTGTCATAAATCTCCCATCACAGCAAAGATTAATAAACATATCCTCACAAAGAACTCATACCCACCCAGTGGAAGCCAGTCACTTTAAGGCTTTAATCGCGCAATGGAGTCGAACGCAAGCTTTTGATTTCATTAACCGGAGAGGGATGCATTTTTTTAATTTCGAATGACATGAGCGGAAGTATTAAGGAGTGTCTTTGACATCCGCCAGTGTAAATGATACGGCACGAGAGGTTTCAAACATTTGTTCAAGTACAAAAAAATTATTTCAGTTTCAGTTGATCACATCTTCTGACTACAGTTTGAACAGATCTTCTTGCTTTTTGCTTGTTAAAAGCATCCTTTCCGGCCTTGGAGATGTTTGCTCTCGATTTGCAATGAGGAAGAAAGAAATTTGCCTGGAAGTAAAATATTCCAGTTGAGTATATGTTTGTAGTTTAAACAAGAAATCTCAGCACGCGCTTTTATAGGTTGCTATCTGTTACTTACTTATCGGCTGGTTTTCCAAACACTAGATTTAATTATTCAAGACATCCCCGTATAAACTCAGCCGGAAGAGAAATGTGAAAATCGCTTACTCCTTTTCGAACTTGAAGTACAAAACATCCATTGGCAGTTCCCGTAATGATTTTTCTCACAGCTGATATGTTCATTTCTTTATCTATTTAGGGGTGGCAAATGGTACCTCCAAAATCTTCGCACTCGCAAACTTTTCATCCGATCTCAAAATCTCGACAACCTCTGCGAAGAGTCTTGCCTGTGTTGGTCTTGGTCTCGGATTCGCAAACAAGGGTCTCGGCGAGTGTCGGATTTTACCATTCGTCGCCCCTCTATTTGAAAAGTTTAGCATTGCGTTACTTTACTTGAAACGCAAAACGACAGTACTCCTGGTCACAAAAGCCTGAAACTTCTCATATTCTACAATCAGATGGCAAAAGCCTTGGGACGCTCACCCTTTTAGGTTACTTTTCTTACTTAGTTTGAATTATTGCCTCCGGCCTCTCTCCCAGAACAATGCTGCCAGTTGTAACTAGTTGTAAATAGACATTTCCTAGTCTTTTTCAATATTGATTGGGTGGGGGACTCCTTTTTTTTTTAAGCTTTAAGGGGAATTTTAATACTAATGCCGTTTGTTTATGAAATCGGAGAGGTTTTCAGGCCAATCTTTGCGTTGCGTCCCAACTACTTTTGCCTGCATTGCCTTGTAGCTTGTCTCTCTGTCTTTAAAGAACTTGCTCGATATCTGGGCCCAGGTTTTCAAAAACCAATTTTTACACTACTCCGTGATTAAATACCAACCATGGTTTGAATTTTGCTCGTCAAGAACGCTTTAATAATCTAATTTTTGTAGAGAAGTACACACTAACTAAGGTGCAGAGCTCTCAAGTCTTAAGGTTTCCAAAGAGTGAGATGCTTGCTGGAGATTTTCCCCAAAGACGTATTTTAGTGGCCTGTTTTTCTTGAGCCGGAGGTGCCAAACAATTCGGATCATTATCAGCTTCTGTGCAAAGTCCCCTATATACGAGAATTTAACTAAATAAATATATCAAAAGTGCCCTATGTAACTCTTTGTCGAAAAAATACACTATCCACCTACGGTGGGTAAAGAAATGAAAGAGGCGGCATTTGCCATAAGCCCTTTAAGAATTTTACAGATTTATGTTATAGGTTTGGAATACGAGAAACGCCATAAAACCTTAGGGACTTTGTATCCCTTTACCACGGACAATTTATTACAAAATTAGTTATAGTGGCGACATGCTATGGAACAAACTTCCGTGTAATGTGAAGCAAGCAGAGTCCCTGACGAAATTCAAATGTCTTCTTAAACAAGTACTCTAGGTCACGGCATTTCGTGGAGAGCAGCTTTTTATTTAGAATTTTGTAGTATGTATGTATGTATGTATGTATGTATGTATGTATGTATGTATGTATGTATGTATGTATGTATGTATGTATGTATGTATGTATGTATGTATGTATGTATGTATGTATGTATGTATGTATGTATGTATGTATGTATGTATGTATGTATGTATGTATGTATGTGTGTGTGTGTGTGTATGTATGTATCTATGTATCTATGTATGTATGTATCTATCTATCTATCTATCTATCTATTTAACCTTTTACATCTTGAAATCGAGCTCATTTCATTTTTTGCTTATGCCAGTGATGAAGCGAAAAACAAGAAGAAAATGTCTTAAATAAGGAAAGCGTTACAGGGGACTAGTTAAAATATTCCATTTTTAATGATTTCTGAAATACAAATATTAAAATAACTTCTCTGGAATTTAGGGTAATAAGGGAAGGTAATATTGAGTTTGGAATCATTTAGCAAAACTCTATGTTTTCGATAGAACGAAAGTTCTGAGAACTGCTCTGATGCCAATGCACTGTTTTTCTTAGCGAGAGTCTGAGAAACTGAATGTAGGAATACTCAATCCAATGGTACCTGAAAAAGACCTCGCATAAATGGGCAAAGTTTATTTCCTCTTCCTTGTGAGCTAATTCGCACCTGATCAAATATTTACTAACGTGTTCTGGACGGAGTTTCTTGTTATGCAGTGCAAACCAATCGCGTTAGACGACGTTCAGCCAATCGGCCTCTAGTTCTGTTGCTCAAATTGGCATAAATAGAGAAGCATAAGTGAGCTGATGTATCACTGGTACAGACATCCAAGTAAATCGGTAGCTCAGCAACAACGATGATTTCCTCCACTATTTCAGTTATCTTTTTTGTGATGGCTGCGCTCTCAACATCAGCAGGTAAAATCTTTCTTCACGGATCAATTAATTTCAGCCTTCACGGAGCAAAATGTCTGGCTTGATTTTCCTCTTCTCTCCAAACAGAAACGAGATCGGAAGAGTCGTTGGTGATGAGGGTCTTCAATCCAGATTATCATCCCTCAGACGATGAAATGTTGGCCATATTAAGGAAGGCAGACCTGGAAAGCCATGGCTACACAAAAGAAGTAACAACTGCACTGACAAGCAAGCCCAGCACCACCAACCCAACCTACGAGAAAAGGCACCTTTACTACAAGACTGTGGACTGCTCGCGGGCGCAAGAAGTTGTTCAAGAATTGGAAACTTTGTTGCCAGGTAACCGCAGTTCCTTTGCGCGATCAGCAAAGAAGAAAAATAAGAATTTTCATCAGGGGAGTTGGTATTGTTATAGACTTTGCATTTGCGCTTGAATGTTCAGACCTCTGAAGACGAGAGAATGGTTTGTTGAGCTTTGTAGGGGTGGGCTGATGTGTGCTAGAACCGTCTTTGTCGGATACCCTTGAGTCGTCATGATGACGTTTGCTGATATTGAGCTCCTTTCGCAACGTTATAGGATTTGTTTGTGGATCCGATGGGTGTACAGACTAAAGCAATTCCTGTAAGAGTTCAAAATAGCCGTTTATCGGATAAGCTGATGTTAGTCTTGTTGTGTGGACGCTCAAATTTGAAGCGGTATTTAACTGGTTTTTGGATACGACATCCTTTGCCATCTCTAACGAAAAAAAGGTTTGAAATGATGGAAATTAATTAAATTACATTAATTATTATGTAACGAGCGTTTTTTTTCCCCTTTTAGATGCATATGGAGTGACAATGAGCAATAAGGTTAACAGCGAGATCAAAGCGAGAAATCTGGCCAATATGAAGCGATGCAAAGTGGGACTGGAGGTCCATTTCAAGGAAGGGGTCGGATGCAAAGGCGGAAAAAATCGCTCTAAACGAAGTCCATGCATATTTTGCGGTGGCTGTGGATGGATTCGAGCTTCAACTAACTAGACACCAAGTGCCCGTGCGCGTCGTAAATTTCAGAATCGATGTACGGAAAGGCCTGGATATGAAATAAAACTTTAATAAACACTGATTTGTTTATATTTTTTATCTGTATGCAATTTACTCTTTCTTGCTCCATTATTTCCTACAGTGTAAGGCCGCCTGAGTGCCAAGGTTACATCAAGAAAAAATAGTGTCATGTCTTATCTCGATCATATAGACAATTTATTTAAAGACACTTGCTCACTTCGCCTTTTTCGTCGTTAAAGCTGGCGACAATCATACATGGCCTGTTTTTCTTTTTTCCAATATCCAGTGTACGCTTTTAGGACGGTTCATTTGGCGCCAAATGTAGTCATGTAGAGGGTCTTCTGAGTGAAGGACGTCGTTTTGCTGACATTTTAAGCATCTCTTTTTTGTCTTATGGAGCTATTAATTAGTAACAACAATGTCGAGGTGGACCGGAGAACTGCAGAAAACAATAGTTTTAATGTACAGTAAAAAAAAGCTATGCTCGTCCGAATCCTTTTGTGGTTCTCGTCCTAACAACGACGTAAAATCACGAAATTGGAGGCTATGTCGAGAACTTGGCCACCAAATGATGAATTTTTAAACTTCTCCTCAACTTTCATGGCGTTTATAGCTGCTTCAAAATTTACCACCCAAACAACAAATGATTACAACATGGGAGAGTTTGATAAGACGTTCTCTTGGCCGTCGTCGCCGCTGTCTGTTTTGAGCTCGCCATAAGTCATCCTCTTACTCCTCCAGCATGAAAATCCTTCCTATAAGTTGAAACAGGATTATTTTAAGCAGAATTGTCCAGTATTACCTTAATTGCCAGATGCCAAAGTTTAAGTTAATATATATTGACAAGTGGCTATCAAACAACGTTAATTAATGTCTCATCATCTCGACTAGCAATAATAGTAAAAGTACATGATGGTCGTAAAGAAAGGAATAGATTTTCAATCTCGGATATGAAATTTCATTTCTAGCTTTCTGATTGGCTCACTCAGTCTCGGTTATCAGCTCACATACCGTAATGGCCTTATATGCAAACTGATTGCAAGAAAACGTATCACACAGCAGTATAGAGATTCAAATGTAAAGCCTCATAGGGCAAAAACCATTGCTAAATGAATACTACAGGAACCGCCTAAAAGAGGCGTCCATTCAAATATGTACTCAAAATCGAGAGTAAAATTATGACAAAGGCAACAAAAACCAGACCACGTACAAGGGAGTCGGGTAGGCCTGTGAACCCTTTTTAACACTCAACCAAACTAGAGGCACAAAACAACGACCGCGACTATAACCGCCATCAACACCGTAACAAAAGACAGGGATGTTTAAAAAAGAATTTGCATTGTTTGCTGACAGCGTTTTAATGACTGACGTATTCAGTTAACATTTTGTACACGCCTTTTCTTTCTTTCAATTTTCTATCAATTTAGTGACAATTTTATACACGCGCTCGACTTTGCACTAGCTTGCGGTGTGTTAGTTATCACTCACAGCCAGCGCTTTCTTTGAACTTTCCTGACTAGGTGTCATTTTACCGCTCCAGCCAAAATTAGCCAGAGCACAATTTCAAAAGCCGCAGGAAGCCAGAAGGGAAGTGAATTTTTTTTTTCCAGCTAGCATCGGTATTCAAAGGGTCGACCACAGCAAGAAAAACGTTTCGGCAAAATTCCCAGCTAGAGCTTCTCATCTATTATTTAGTAACCAGCCAGTAAATTCTTAGCCTGAGGAGCGGATCCATTGGGTACTCCTGATAGCAGGCTTCAGCTGCAACCAATCTCGTGACACTCTAGCTAACATTTTGACCTCATTTCTAGCTAACGCAGCCTTCCTGATGCTCTCGCCCGCACGCAGTTCGTTGCATTAAGTAAGTTTCTCCCGCACACTTTCTTTTTCCTTTAATGTACGATCTACTAACTTTGTCACATCCATTGCTGAGAAACAGCGATTTGAATGTTCGTGGCTGTTTCTCAGCAATGGATACTCGCTGGACCTTGAAACTTGGTCAAGGAGAAGTAAATTTATCCGTGTGGCCATCGCCGGAGTTTGAGCGTGACTGATGCCGGAGAAGAGTGATTTTATCGGGGAGATGTGAGGTAAGCCAGAAATTACTTTCCAGCCTTTCCTTTATTTATGTACGAGTGACAACCCGGGAAGTTGAGAAGTCGCTTAAATAGCATTCAATCAGGCAAATAACCACACAAGAAGCGAGAAAGTCACCAGGACAAAAAGTACAGCTTTTTAATTGAGAACTTTAGCGTGTAAATATCTTTTTGAGTGTTTGTTTTTGGGATTCCCATACAAGTCCTTATAATTTTTTGCCCTCCGAGTCTGCAGCGCCTGTGAAAGAACAAAGTGCATTCATGTTTTGAGCTTTTTAGACACAGGTTCCTCTCTTCAGCCTTTTTGTGAATCGACGGCTGCTTCACTGAACACTGCAGTCCCCTGGCAACTTAATTGTGCTCTTTACTGTAATTCGTTATTACACGAAAAATGGCTCAATGAAGAGCAAAGCGGAAGGAAATGTTTCACTGAAGGAAGTAAGAGGCTGCCTTGGACGCAAATCAAAATATTTGACTTGTTGAAATGTGAATATTTAAATTTCTTAATTTCGACAGACATGAGCGGAAGTATTAAGGAGTGTCTTTGACATCCGCCAGTGCAAATGGTACGGCACCAAAGGTTTCAAACATTTGTTCAAGTACAAAAAAATTATTTCAGTTTCAGTTGATCACATCTTCTGACAACAGTTTGAACAGATCTTCTTCGTTTATCAGCTTCTGTGCAAAGTCCCCTATATACGAGAATTTAACTAAATAAATATATCAAAAGTGCCCTATGTAACTCTTCGTCGAAAAAATACAGTATCTACATACGGTGGGTAAAGAAATGAAAGAGGCGGCATTTGCCATAAGCCCTTTAAGAATTTTACAGATTTATGTTATAGGTTTGGAATACGAGAAACGCCATAAAACCTTAGGGACTTTGTATCCCTTTACCACGGACAATTTATTACAAAATTAGTTATAGTGGCGACATGCTATGGAACAAACTTCCGTGTAATGTGAAGCAAGCAGAGTCCCTGACGAAATTCAAATGTCTTCTTAAACAAGTACTCTAAGAGTTACAGGGGACTAGTTAAAATATTCCATTTTTATTGATTTCTGAAATACAAATATTAAAATAACTTCTCTGGAATTTAGGGTAATAAGGGAAGGTAATATTGAGTTTGGAATCATTTGGCAAAACTCTATGTTTTCGATAGAACGAAGGTTCGGAGAACTGCTCTGATGCCAATACACTGCTTTTCTTAGGGAGAGTCTGAGAAACTGAATGTAGGAATACTCAATCCAATGGTACCTGAAAAAGACCTCGCATAAATGGGCAAAGTTTATTTCCTCTTCCTTGTTAGCTAATTCGCACCTGATCAAATATTTACTAACGTGTTCTGGACGGAGTTTCTTGTTATGCAGTGCAAACCAATCGCGTTAGACGACGTTCAGCCAATCGGCCTCTAGTTCTGTTGCTCAAATTGGCATAAATAGAGAAGCATAAGTGAGCTGATGTATCACTGGTACAGACATCCAAGTAAATCGGTAGCTCAGCAACAACGATGATTTCCTCCACTATTTCAGTTATCTTTTTTGTGATGGCTGCGCTCTCAACATCAGCAGGTAAAATCTTTCTTCACGGATCAATTAATTTCAGCCTTCACGGAGCAAAATGTCTGGCTTGATTTTCCTCTTCTCTCCAAACAGAAACGAGATCGGAAGAGTCGTTGGTGATGAGGGTCTTCAATCCAGATTATCATCCCTCAGACGATGAAATGTTGGCCATATTAAGGAAGGCAGACCTGGAAAGCCATGGCTACACAAAAGAAGTAACAACTGCACTGACAAGCAAGCCCAGCACCACCAACCCAACCTACGAGAAAAGGCACCTTTACTACAAGACTGTGGACTGCTCGCGGGCGCAAGAAGTTGTTCAAGAATTGGAAACTTTGTTGCCAGGTAACCGCAGTTCCTTTGCGCGATCAACAAAGAAGAAAAATAAGAATTTTCATCAGGGGAGTTGGTATTGTTATAGACTTTGCATTTGTGCTTGAATATGCAGACCTCTGAAGACGAGAGAATGGTTTGTTGAGCTTTGTAGGGGTGGGCTGATGTGTGCTAGAACCGTCTTTGTCGGATACCCTTGAGTCATCACGATGACGTTTGCTGATATTGAGTTCCTTTCGCAATGTTATAGGATTTGTTTGTGGATCTGATGGGTGTTCAAAATAGCCGTTTATCGGATGAGCTTATGTTAGTCTTGTTGTGTGGACGCTCAAATTTGAAGCGATATTTAACTGGTTTTTGGATACGACATCCTTTGTCTTCTCGAATGGAAAAAAGGTTGATTTTGCAAAGGGTTGAAATAATGGAATTTAATTAAATTTCATTAATTATTATGTAATGAGCGTTTTTTCCCTTTTAGATGTATATGGAGTGACAATGAGCAGTAAGGTTAACAGCGAGATCAAAGCGAGAAATCTGGCCAATATGAAGCGATGCAAAGTGGGACTGGAGGTCCATTTCAAGGAAGGGGTCGGATGCAAAGGCGGAAGAAATCGCTCTAAACGAAGTCCATGCATATTTTGCGGTGGCTGTGGATGGATTCGAGCTTCAACTAACTAGACACCAAGTGCCCGTGCGGGTCGTAAATTTCAGAATCGATGTACGGAAAGGCCTGGATATGAAATAAAACTTTAATAAACACTGATTAGTTTATATTTTTTATCTGTATGCAATTTACTCTTTCTTGCTCCCTTATTCCCTACAGTGTAAGGCCGCCTGAGTGCCAAGGTCATATCAAGAGAAAATAGCTTTATGTCTTATCTCGATCATATAGACAATTTATTTAAAGTGCCCCTGTGACCAAAAAATCAATTCATATTTTTCTTTGGATTTCAAAACTATGTTAACAAAACACTAAGTGACCCACGTTTTAAGCCTTGATTTCAAAAAGACACTTCTTCATTTTAACTGTAATTTTCCTATTTAATGGTCCGCCATTACTAACATTATGTTCTTGAGAGAGCTGGATCGAGTAGAAAATGACGTCAAAGGCTCACTAGTTTAAGAATGCAATACGTGTGTACGCCGCAGAATTAATATGCAGCAAAGGGGTTTAGGGCTTTCAGACTTTTAAACTCACGCTTTGCATATATAATAAACTGCGTTCACACGCTGAAATTTAAGCTAGTGAGCCTCTGACGTCACTTTTCCCTGGATCCAACCGTCTGAGGTCCAATCGGTCAGTTTTGAACGTGAGTAATGGCGGACCGTGAAATCCAAAACTTACACTCAAGGTAAACGGCCTTTGGATAAAAATCAAAGCTCAAAATTTTGTCAGTCAGGTGTTAAGCAAACACACTTTCAAAATCTGAAGGAAAAAAGGAAGTGGCTTTTTTTATCACAGGGGCACTTTAAAGACACTTGCTCTCTTCTTTTTTTTCCTAGTCAAAGCTGGCGACAATCATGCATGGCCTGTTTTGTTTTTTTCCAATATCCAGTGTACGCTTTTAGGACGGTTCATTTGGCGCCAAATGTAGTCATGTAGAGGGTCTTCTGAGTGAAGGACGTCGTTTTGCTGACATCTTAAATTAAGCATCTCGTTTTTGTCTTATGGAGCTATTAGTAACAAAAATGTCGAGGTGGACCGGAGAACTGCAGAAAACAATAGTGTTAATGTACAGTAAAAAAAAGCTCTGCTCGTCCGAATCCTTTTGTGGTTCTCGTCCTAAAAACGACGTAAAATCACGAAATTGGAGGCTATGTCGAGGACTTGGCCACCAAATGATGAATTTTTAAACTTCTCCTCAACTTTCATGGCGTTTATAGCTGCTTCAAAATTTACCACCCAAACAACAAATGATTACTAAATGGGAGACTTTGAGAAGACGTTCTCTTGGCCGTCGTCGCCGCTGTGTCTGTTTTGAGCTCGCCATAAGTCATCCTCTTACTCCTGCAGCATGAAAATCCTTCCTATAAGTTGAAACAAGATTATTTTAAGCAGAATTGTCCAGTATTACCTTAATTACCAGATGCCAAAGTTTAAGTTAATATATATTGACAAGTGGCTATCAAACAACGTTAATTAATGTCTCATCATCTCGACTAGCAATAATAGTAAAAGTACATGGTGGTTGTAAAGAAAAGAATAGACGGTTTAACCAAATTTTCAATCTCGGATATGAAATTTCATTTCTAGCTTTCTGATTGGCTCACTCAGTCTCGGTTATCAGCTCACATACCGTAATGGCCTTATATGCAAACTGATTGCGGCGGTCGTTTTGTAAAAACTGAGACAACATCCTGTCGTTCTATAAGCAAAACGCTTCAGAATTTAATGAAAATTGCATGATACAGTTATTCCATTAGCGCTTATTGCATATGAGACTAGTTATAGCCAACTCGACGCTACGCACCTCGTTGATCATTCACATTTTGATGTAAGCTTATTTCATTGAAACACGCCAGCTTGGCTTGGAACAAGAATCGTCAAAATACGGCAATGCAAACAAGAAAGGACGAACTTCAAACAAGATCCGCTCCAACACTTAAATAACGTTTAGGTGCTTTAAACAAACTTCTGAAAACACAAGCTAAACAAAACTTCTTCAGGAGGTGGACGGCAAAAAAGCTAATGGACCTGATGGAATTCCGTCGGCTACATATAAAGGAAGCTGCTGCTGAATTAGCTCCTTTTCTACAGTTTTTGTTTACGCATGCGCTCCTCACAGGCTCGGTTCCCCAGGCCTCGCTCAAAGTGACTATTGTACCAAAACACAGGAAAGGCAGCAGAAGTCAAGAAGCAAATTATCGCCCGGTCTCTCTTACGTCTGTGCCCTGTGAAATCATGGAACACATCATCTTCCACGAAATCATGACCCACCTTGAATTAAATCAAGTGTTAGTTAATTACCAACAAGGCTTTCGAAAAAAAATTTCATGTGAAACTCAGATAATCTCCACAGTAGAAGAAATAGCTCCCTCCCTTGATAAAGGTGAGCAAACAGACTTAATAATCATGGATTTTTCAAAAACTTTCGATTCAGTTCTGCACCAGCACCTCTTGATGAAACTGTTACTATGGTATACGTGGTGCCCTTAACACCTGGCTAACACAATGGTTGAGGGGTACACCTTCCCGGAAGTTCCAGTTCTATCATGAGTCCCCAAAGGACAGTCTTCGGTCCCCTATTGTTTGTCTTATTTATTAATGACCTAGGAGAAAATTGTACCTCAAGGATGCATTTGTTCGCCAATGATACTTTGATTTACAGCACTATTGAGTCTTACAATGATGCCGGCAAACTGCAGTCTGATCTAACAGCACTTCAAGAATGGGCCCAAATTTAACCCCAGGAAGTGCTACGTCCTAAGAGTATCGAGGAAGCGGAATTCTGTTAACTCTAACTACATCCTTATGGGAAAAGTGTTGAATTCAGTAACCTATCACCCCTATCTGGGTTTAGAATTGTCCAGAAATCTCGACTGGAGCCACCATGTAAATAATAAAGTCATGAAAGCCAATAGATCACTCGGATTTCTCCTGCGAAACCTGAGAAGTTGCCGCAAGGGAGTGAAAGAGGCAGCTCACATAGCCCTTGTGCGAGCCCACAATTCTATTAAGCCCAAATTCTATTAAGGTTATCATTATTCTTAACTTATTTTAGTTTATTTAGTTAGACGTCTTGCGTGATGGCTTTCCTTTGCAAGACTAAGACGTTTTGAATGAAGTTTGAATACATAGAGGAACAGGGGTTTTCAGTAACCCTTTTTGTGGTGGCTGTGCTCTCAACATCAGCAGGTAAAGTTTTTCTTTAAAGATCAATTAATTTCATTCAACGAACAAAATGTCTGAGTTAACGTCTTCCCTTCAAACAGAAAAGAGGTCAGACGAATCGTTGGTAATGAGGGTCTTTAATCCAGAGTATCATCCCTCGGACGATGAAATGTTGCAGTGTTAAAGAAGGCAGACCTGGAAAGCCATGGCTACACAAAAGAACAACTGCATTGACAAGCAAGCCCAGCACCACCAACCCTACGTCCAAGAAAAGGCACCTTTACTACAAGACTGTGGACTGCTCGCGGGCGCAAGAAGTTGTTCAAGAATTGGAAACTTTGTTGCCAGGTAAGAGCATTTTATTTCAATGGTCAGTAAAGAGGATCTAGGGAGGTAGTATCGTTGTATCGTTTACGTTTGTTTTTCTAACATTGTTAAAGCTCTGAGGACTAGACAATGGTTTATTTGGGGAATTTAAGGGCACAGGTGTATAGTCGTACACGTTGTCGTATACACCATAGTCAGCGAGGTCGTATTTTTTGCCTATAGCTGAAGACGAGTTCAATTTTTACAAGCTTCTTTAATGATGGCCCTTGGCTCACATGGGGATCCTTCGACAATTTTACAGGTCTTGTTTTTCTCACTGCTGGGTGTATAGAGTATATTCTCTAAGAATTCATAGTTGTTCTTTTTTAAATTTAACGCATGTTCGTTTTATTGTATGGACGTTCGAATTTGAAGCCATATGTTATTCTTGGGATGCACTATCCCTCGCTCTCTTGGACAAAGGTAGTTTGCTTTTAAAACGGCTTGAAATTACGGAAATTAAAATGTATTAGTTAAAATTTAACAAGTTTTTTTTCCCTTTAGATCCATATGGATTGACGCAGAGCAATAAGGTCTACAATGAGATCAAGGCAAGAAATCTGGCCAATATGAAGACATGCAGTGTGGGACTGGAGGTCCATTTCAACGATGAAGGCGGGTGCAAAGTCGGAAAAAATCGCTCTAAATTGTATTGGAGATGCTGGCGCTGTAATTGGATACGAGCTTCAACTAACTAGACAGGAAGTGTGCAACGCCAATTTCAGCAATGTTTGGGAAGGGTTGCTTTAGAATAAAACTTGAAGAAACAATTGTTTGTAGATATTTTTGTTTTTCTACTTGCACTTAATTCATTCCTTGCTGCCTTACTCGCTACTGTGCAAAGGCACTAAGTGCTACGGTCATATAAAGAATGAAGTTTCGATAGTTACCGTCTTGGCTGAACAAACAAAGTTTTGAATAGCGAAACACGAGGTCCTTGACAATCACGAGACTGTGACTTCATAATAATTAACAGTGTCAATTTTAACACTCCATCTCATTGTAATTGAAAAGTTTAAGATGGCGGCTTGTGTGAAACACCAGTCCGTTCGGGCAGTTCAGTGAATTGGCTCTTTGGGAGACCTTTTGTAAGCAAATCGGTACAGTGTCTTGACATTTGCAGACTAACCCTGAATCACAATTATTGAAAGCTAACCGTTTTAAAACGGGTTCTTAGACTTGAACAATGTTTATCAGCGCTATTTGACATGGGTGCTTAGACTTAAATAATGTTTATCAGTGCTATTTGTAGGCAGTCTGCAGTCTGCAGGCTGCAAATGTCAGACACCTATATCGGCAAGCATTTCACCTGTGGGGCAGTAATCTATATAGGTTGTTCCTTTGTTGACCTGGTCTCGTACAAAATGAGACTTAAATTTCTACGTGCTTCGCCCTTCCATGAAACTATATACCTCTTACTAACCGAGTTCGAGGTCCGTACTGTAAGTTACGGACCGAGTTTTTTCCCGTTGATTTATGGCCCAAGCGCGAAGCGCGAATATTTATTATATCTCTGAGGTTAACCGGCGCGCGGGCAAGGAAACTAGTCAAAGTGAAGCGGAAGGTTCAACTGCCACAAAGAATGCCGTGCCAAAATCCCAAAAACTAAATCTTCTTGGCTGTTAAGTTTGAAATAGTTGCTTGCAAGATTCAAACAGTTTTTAGTACAAGTTTATGCAACAGAAATGACATGAAAAACTTGCTAGATGATGTTTTGTCGAAATTTTAAATTTAGCGGGCTGTACAGCGGGCCGTACTGTAGAATACGGCCCGATAATTTAGCCAATTACAACGCGCGTACTATCTGAGAGATATAATAAAGGTTCTTACACATGGAGATTGCAGACTGGTTATCCTTATAAAGTGTCAGTGTTGACCGTCAGTCAGCAAGAAGCTGTTTGATCGATAAATCCTCGCAGACGGAGCTACAAACTGATCTTCAAAAGTTACACGAGTTTGCTTCTTACTTCTCCAGCCGACTGAAGCGCCGTTGATCAGAAAAATGTGGCCTTTCGGTCATTTGTGTCACCAGCCCAATCAGCATCACAAAACAGGAGTACCCAACGACACATTTTTCAGAATTCATCTGTTAGTAACCAAAACGTTTGCTTAGTAGCTGCGAAGACGTTTTCGGTTAATATTTAACTCTCGTGGAAAAAAAGAATGCGTTTTCATTGCCTGCACGCTATAAATGTACTACTTAAGGCCAGCCTGAATTCATGTTACTCATCGTTTTCCCAGCCAGAGAGCAGATTCTGCGTCGATTTTCCCGGCATTTTTTTTTTTTTTTTTGCTTCCCGGGATTGTTTTCAACTTTATCGAACATATAACATGACAGATGGTGAGAAACATGCAATGTGAACTTCATTCAATAACTTCACGCTAACATATATTTGTCGCAACATATCTAACTTACCGCTGTACTTAGGTATGCGTAGCTCACCCAGGAAAATATCTGTACATGTGTTTGGATGGAATAAATTAGTTGTCTCTTATAAAATGATGTATGTCGCTGAATGGTGTAATTTGAGGTTTTGGTATTAAGGCACCACGACCCCCTTTTTCCAGCTGATAAGCTTGAGTAATGATGTAAGGTGGCGCAAACCGGTTTCAACAATTTGGAGGGAATGCCTTATTAGAAGGATTAACTCCACAACATTGTTTCACATGACGGCAATGTCATGATACCATAAGAAACACCAATAAAGGCTTAACAAGCTGCACTCATTAATGTGACGTGATAGGTTACCATGGCAATAAAGAGCCATCTAAAAGCACCCTATATTTAGTCTGCAAGCGTGTATATCTCACCAACGAACTCGGTAACCCCCATTCTTTATTGCAGAAAAGTAATTAGTAAGCTAAGATGAAACGCTCTGAAAAGTTTCAAAAAAATTATCCGGAGCGGATTCAGAGCCACCTTAGCATTTTCTATTTGTAAAAGTGGCTATGAATTAGCTCCAGAGAATTTTTTGAAACTTTGCAGAGAGTTTTATCTTAGTTTGCTAATCACTCTCTAGTAAAAAAAAAATTGAATCACCGATTTTGTTTTTGAGATATACACGCTTAAAGACAAAATATATAGAGGATATTACATGGCCGCGCGGAGATACGAAATTTTTACCACAATTGCCTGTAATCTCGCAATCTGATTGGCTAATTTGCCTTTGTCGATGAGAGTCTAGACAGCGCTGTACACGTCATGCTCGCGCCATTTTGTCACGCAGTGTAATAGCCAATCAGGAACGCTCAAATAGAGTATCATAAATAAAAAGTAAAATACTACCATGGTACTATATTGTCTTGAAAAAATAATAATAAAATATTCAACTTAAAATCAGACTCAGTAAAAATCATTGTCCGCTGTAAGCCTGTAAAAATAAATGTCTCTTAAGTTTCTGTTTAAATGTTTCCGCCGATTGCGAATCTTTTATTGACTGTGGAAGGTCGTTCCAAAGTACTGCTGCAGCCAACACAAAAGACCGACCACCACATGACTTAAGATTGAACACAAGTTTCGTTAAAAGATTTTTGGTAGATGAGCGCAGTGATCTTGAGGGTTTATAGGGTGTAAGAAGGTCAGTTATATAATTTGGAGCTTGTTTGTTGAGTGCTTTAAATGTGATTAAAAGAATTTTAAATTTAATCCGCTGTTCAATAGGTAGCCAATGGAGTTCCTTGAGGAGAGGTGTTATGTGATCATATTTGTTGATTTTAAACACTATTCTCGCAGCGCAGTTTAATACTCGTTGGAGCCGCAGCAATAAATATTTAGGAACACCATACAGCAATGAGTTACAGTAGTCGACCTTTGATGTAATGAAAGCATGTACCAGGGATTTCGTAGTTTCCATGTTAAGAAACTTCCTTATCATGGATATATTGCGTAAGTGAAAAAATGCAGATTTACACACTGCTGTTACGTGCGGGGCCATGGACAGAGATTCATCAAGTGTGACACCAATGTCCTTTGCTGTTGAGGAACAGTTAGCCACCTCATCCACAATTGTCAAATCATGAATGTTTGGTCTTGGACGATAACGAGATGAAAATACCAGCACCTCTGTTTTTTCTTGGTTTAGCTTGAGTTGATTTTGTACCATCCAAAGGTCAATATCACGAACACAGACCTCCATCCTGCGGTTCTTGCTCAGTTCCATGTCATTTGTACAGCATGTTTTAAACGATATGTACAGCTGCATGTCATCGGCATAGAGATGGAAATTCATTTGATGATGCTTGGCGATGACACCCAAGTGTATAGAGAATACAATATCGGTCCCAGTACTGAACCCTGAGGAACACCTTGAGTGAGACGTAATGAATGCGATAAGGTGTCCTTAACTTTCACATATTGCGTGCGGTCAGACAAATACGAGACAAACCAGTCAAGCGCCCTATTACGAATCCCAAAACGAGTAGATAGCCTCCGTCTTCAAATCCTGTGGTCTACAGTATCAAATGCCACAGATAGATCAAGCAGAACGAGGATGACTGAGTGACCACTGTCAATGGCGGTAACAATGTCATTATGAACTTTAATAAGCGCGGTCTCCGTACTGTGAGATTTCTTGTATGCCGATTGTAGAGGTTCATAAAGATGATTATCTTCCAGATAGCTGGTTAGCTGAAGGGCCACAGCTTTCTCGATTACTTTGGAGAGAAAGCTCAAATTAGATGAGAGTAAATAAAGGTGAACGAAGGTAGATGAAGATAAATGAATGTTAATGCGTGAAAGTATATGAACGTGAACGAAGGTATATGAAGGCAAGTAAGGTAGATGAAGGTAGATGAACGTGAATGAAGGTAAATGAAGGTAGATGAAGGTAGATGAACGTGAATGAAGGTATATTAAGGTGAATGAAGGTTGGCGATTGAAGGTAGATGAACGTCGAAGGGGGTAAATAAAGGTAAATGAAAGTAGATGAAGGTTAATGAAGATAGATGAAAGTAAATAAACGTGAATGAGGGTAGATGAACTTGAATAACGGTATATTAAGGCAAATGAACGTGAATGAAGGTAGATGAACTTGAATGACGGTATATGAACGTGAATGGCGGTAGATGAAAGTAAATGAAGGTGAATGAGGGTAATTTAAGATAGATGGTAGTAGATGAACGTGAATGAAGGTAAATGTAAGTTAATGAAGGTAAATGCAGGGGCACCCAACGACCAATTTGTTGTAAAATGTATTATTATACCCCAGTTAATGAAAATAAATGTTATTAAGGCATTTTCAGGTGTTTTTCAGTGTTGCTGGGAGAACATTATCTGTTCCTTTTTCCCAGCAAGACACACAAGAAATTTCCCAGCCAGCTAGATAAAATTGGTTGGTTTCCCAGCCAGCTGATCAAATTAATTTTCCAGCCAGGAATTCCGCGCGCTTTCAAATCCCTCGATCCAAAACGACCGAACAAAAGGGACAAAACCGGGACAAAACAGTTTTTTTCCGCATGCGCAATCACTCTGACCAGCCATCGTTTGTTTGTGACTATTCTCTGGGAGAGGGATGGGGTTCTTTTTTTTTTTTTTTTTTTAGTCGTCCTGATTCGTCAGAGTTTCTACAGCCAGCTCGGGTTGAAATGCTAGAAAAAGTCAGTAATTCCCAGGCAAAACCTCTATCAATAACAAAATTTCACAGCCAGCTCATCGAAACACCTGTATTTTTGCCAGCCAGCAAGATTCCTCTGGGGAACAGATAATGTGAGGAACAGATTCGTTGGGTGCTCCTGTAAATGGTCGTGAATAAAGGTAGATGAAGGTAATATGTGAACGTGATTAAAGGTAGATGGAGATAGATGAAGGTAAATAAACGTGAATGGAGTTAGATGACCGTGAATGACGGTATATTAAGGAAAATGAATGTAAATGAAGGTATATGAAGGTAGATGAATGTGAATGCGGGTTGATGACCATTAATGAAGGTAGATGAAAGTAGATGAATGTGAATGAAGGAAGATGAAGGTAGATGAAGGTAAATGAAGGTAGAGGAAGGTATATAAACGTAAATGAAGGTAGATGGAGGTGAATGAAGGCGAGTCAAGGTAGATGAAGGTAAATGAAGGCGAATGAATGTAAATGAACACCAATGAAGGTATATTAAGGTAAATGAACGTGATTGAAGGTAGATGGTAATTGAACGTGAATGAAGGTATATTTAGGTAAATGAACGTGATTGAAGGTAGATGAAGGTAAATAATGAAGGTATATGAGGGTAAATGATGAAGATGATTGAAGGTGCCTGAAAGTATATGAGGGTTAAGGAATATGATTGAAGGTAAATGATTGTAAATGATCAGGAGTGAACGTATATTAATACGGATGATGATAATTTTTTATAAATGGACGTAAATAGATATAGATGAAGGTAACTTAATATGGATGACTGAATATTGGGAAATTACGTAGTTGGAGACTCGTTGTGGGTATTTGCATGAGATGTTTGCCTCTCACTCTCTCAAGGTACCCAGGTCTATAAATCGGCACCGGCAAATTTAATGCTGGGGGTAGCCCTGCGATGGACTGGCATCCCATCCAGGGGGGAGTAACTAAAGATGTTAAAGACACGGCAATGAACTTGTACATGTTCATTGCCGTGACGGTCTGCTCCCGTCTGACCTTGTAGCTCAGTCGGTAGAGAAGCGGTGATCTATCCCCAAGATCGTGGGTTCAATTCCCGCCCTGGTCTGAGTGTTTTCTCTTTCCTTGTGTGGGCCCATTTCCATCAGTAGGCCTAACGCTCAAATGGTTCATATGGGGTAGAAAACTAGCACTTCACATTGCACTCTAATCAGTTAAGTCTGTTGAAATATAAGTGCTACACGGCCAATATAATAAATACTTTGCAGATTTGTATCATACTCAAAACAACCAACAGTAGTTGTATTTTTTTTTTTTCGAAAGTACTGCAACCATGTCAACTTATCTAGTTGACAATAATACCATAATAGAAATTGCACACTTTTTATCTCCAACAACAATGTAGATGTCAACGTGTTTTTCAATAATATGGAAAGTACTGCTGTAATTTTGAACGGCCGTAACTTTAACAGGAATATACAATAATTAAGTTGAATAAAATCAGTGCCATGTAAAAAAATCGCCGAAGCGTTTCAGACTTTTCAGTGTGGAACATGTAACAGGGAATCAAACTCTCTCGCACGTGAAATTTGTTTCACTTGCAGAATTTTTATTTTGCAAGATACAGTCATGAATTACAAGTCAAATTGATCGTTTAATAGTGTACTTTGCAGACAACATATTTTCTTTGAAAATTAAATTAATTGTTCACGACTCAATGACACGTATGCCGGTCTAGTTTTGAGATCGTTCACTCAATACAGAACACGATGGTTCGAAAATAAATATTAAAGAACACTCAAAGCCAAGGGTAAGAGGGTAAAGGGTAAAGAGTAAAGGGTGAAGGGCTAGTATTTTAATTTCTTCAATTTTCAACAACCTGGCCCGTGACTTCAGAATTACCACAAGCGATATTACCTTTTTGCTCTCATTTCGTCTTCGTCTTTCAAATTCCTTGAAGGTTATAACAAAACTCACATGTAGTTCAATTATACCCACTGGGAGGTGACAACAATTTACTTACATTTACTACGACTCGGTTATCTAAAGAAAAACGCAAGATATGAAGTAAAGACAAAGCGGTTTTTGTTTGAGTGTCGTATAAGTTCTAAAACATACGCAATTTATAAGGTCACTCGGAACTCACGAAGCAAATAGACCTATTCACGATAGCCGCCATGTTGCATTTGCCTTTATCATGCAAATTAGCTACACACTTCTGAGGCGGCAAACAACACAAGTTCGAGAGGTTATAACGAACATCTTAGCCACACAGATGATTTGTTTCACGTTCATTGAATGTTTATCACCTAAGTAGTAAAATAGAATGATTACACAAGTTACTTCGATGTCTTTTTAGTCAAAAATGAGCAGATAACGAAGTAGAAAGTCACAATGTCGGAGGCAGTCAAAAGATATAAAATTATTATAAAAGGTACTTAACTCTAAATTTTAAAATGTACTTTTAGCAATGTTAATTCAATGTTTCGGCGAGCCGATTTTCTGCAATTTGCCTTTATTCCAATGTTTGCCCCCCAGCATAACACATGACTAATTTGCATGACAATTTGAAAACCAACATGGCGGCTATCGTGAATAAGGGCTATTAATGCATTAGTGATGCACGGCATTTTTTTTTTCAACACTGGCGCGAAATTTCTGTAGGCAATCACCAAGCTGTACAAATCCAAGTCAATTCTAAATTCCCTTTAGATACTCGAGTAAAACCTCTGTCCATCTCACTTGTCAAAAAAGGTTTGCAAAGAACACATCATTGTCTACAACACAGATACAGTGGACCAGGCAGAAAACATTCCTTTCACTTCATCCCCTGTTCTCTCTGAATAGTTTTCCTTACACAGCCTGGAAAAACTAATTATGAGCACCAGATATTATTCGAGAAAAAAATGTCGTTTCGAACACGGGTTGCTGCTCAAAACCTCGCCCGAGTGGGGCTTAGTTCACTTAATAGGCTAACTTAATCTTAATTAGCTCAAGAATAAACAAAGAGTGTGTTCAATTAAACTTGGGGCTGCGTTCGATTGGAAATCCGTTCTCAAAATCGCGATCTTTCTGATTGTCACTGGAACACAAAGTCCTAAAACGGATTTGTTTGCGGATTTTATTAATGAATTGCACTCATGATTCTCGACATTTCAATAGTGAACCATTTTTGGATTTTGTGTTCATTTGCAATGCTGAAAGATCCGAGTCTTAAGCTCTTCATGCAGATTTTCGTAGCGAACGCATCCACAAAGTACAAACGAGACAGAAAATATCAGCTTGCCGTTTTTGCGCTGTGCTCGCCTACATAGGGCACGCTTAATATTGCTTTCACAAAAAGATTGATCATGAACACAACAATTTCTTAGACCATGCAATCGACTTCTCCCCATTTCAGCAGGGTGTAATAGGAATTAATCGCTGCCGCAAGCACTCCAGCAAAGGTTGGTTCAAAATATTACCCTTTACCCTCTTATCCTTTACCCTTTACCCTTGGAAAAGTGCTGCCGACTCAAAGCAAGCTAGTGTACACAACACAATGGTCAGGGAAATGGGAAAAACTGTGTTTTCAGTCACCTCCGAACACAAGATCATCTATAGTCGCGCGCGTCATGCAAGTTTGTCTAAGGACATCATACTTCAAAACACCCGCTTTCATTGGTCCCTACTAAATCTCCAGGGAACCTTACATTACACTACGTAGTCTTACATTACAGTTTTCACAGCACGATCGAGAATTTTTCTGCCTGCTGCATTACTTCGCGCGGCATTAAGCTGGCCGCCTCGCAAGCCTCGCGTATTCACTCGGCTTGCTCGTTGGCAATTAGAGTTGGGGCAAGTATTTGGTGAAGACGCCCACTTAAGCCGCCGCTACAGGAGCGATTTTTTGCTCGCGCTGGTGATGCGATTTTTTCAAACTTTGTCGCGTCGCCAATGCGAGACGAAAATCGCACGTGTAGCCACCCTTGACACCCTTGAACTGGCGACGTGACAGGTGAAAAAATCGCAAGAAAAAAGTCGCCAGAGTTGAAACTTTCGTGACAAAATCGCAGAGGTATTTGCCCGTGTAGCCACCCTGCAACTTTTTGCCCGCGCTTGCGACGTGAGTAAAGAGTATTTAGCCAATGAAATTAAAGTAGGGATGTCTGTTTATAGTGCTCAGCTCTCTTGAAGTAAGCGATTCGCGCGGCCTTCAATTTGTCGCAAAAATTTGTCACAAGTGTAGCCACCCTGGCGCGCAGGCGACGCGACAAAATCTGAAAATCACCGGCCCGAGACAAAAATCGCTCGTGTATCCGCGGCTTAGTGGCAAGAATAGTTGGCAAGCACCAGTACTTCTTGCGAAGGACATTTCATGGGTCATACATAACGATAACTATGTCCATTCTCTCTGTCGTTATTGCTGTAACTTTATTAATATTCTTTCTTGACAAAATCAACCTGTTAAAAGAAATGACTCGTTTTGCTCGGGCTTCAAAAAAGACTAGCCTGGAAGCTACTCCCTGGCACGAACTTGTGAACTCAGGAGGTAATGATAACGATGCAGAATACTCGGCCACTAATGTTTTCTTCCATAAATTGCACGTGCACGTGTCTTCTCACATTCTAAGATATCGAGGTTTTTTTTAATCTTTTGACGGCGTATTTTCCGCAATTTCAAGATTGCAATTTCAGGAATCATATCCTCCAACAACATTTATATAATAAGCTCAAATGCAACGTTTTATATGGTGTAATGCGCCCACGGGAAGGTTGGGAAACTAGATGCTTGGCGACGGGTGAGTGAATGGACAACTGAAAAATCAGAGTCCCAGGTAGGACCCCCAGGAGTTCCAGCAGCTCAATGGGTAGAGCATGACCGACTAGTGTTATGGAGGTCGTAGGTTCAAATCCTACCTAGAACGCTGATTTTTCAGTTGTCCTTCCGCCTGTAGCCATGAAGCAACTAGCATTTTGCTTTATTATAGAAATCAATTCAATTCCATAGATCGAATGTATAAATTATCTTTCATGTATTTCTCATATTACTGACTTGGGTGTTTAGTTGGTTGCATCTCTGACACGTCTATAACCCGTTCACCCCTAAACGGGCCATGTGTAGTATTTTACTCTGTCTAACGCCAGACAATTTTACTCATCCATGGGGAACCCTCAGGAGTCAATGGGTTAATCACTCACTGAAAAACTGTCTTATTAAGTTAATTAACCCTTTCAACCCTAAAGCAGCCTAAACTGACCATACTTAGTATTTTACTCTGTCTAACGCAAGAGTATTTTACTCTGTCTAATGCAATAGTGTTTTACTCTGTCTAACATCAGACAATATTATTTTACTCATCAATGGGGAACCCCCAGGAGTCAATGGGTTAATGTGACTGCGTGATGCAGTTAGTGAGGTGATAATTTTATTGCCAGTATACATGTACCTTATTGTGACTAGGCAATGCAGTTAAGAATAATAATTTCATGTATATGGTTATCGAAAAATTGGACTACATGTATGTGACTGCATGATACAGTCGTTTTTTATATTCACATTTCACCCTTGCTCACAACGGAGTTTCCAGTAGCTCAGTAGTGGTTAGAGCATCCATGTATACTAGATCACGGTCCGAGGGTCGTGGGTTCGAATCCCATCTGGAGCTCAGATTTTTTCGAGTTCCTATTTGACGATGCATGATGTATCTCTCACATTATCCTCGCTTGGGTGGACGATAAAAATTGCCTTCAAAATCATGCTTTGACAGGCCAGTTTAAGTTTGTACATGTAATACAAAAAGTTAAAAGAAAGACTTAAATTGAAGCCATTTTTGCATGATATTCTTAGCTCTTGTTTCTAATTAACGAATTTTCAACCTTTTAAATTGTGATTGAAGAAAGTAACTGAATTTTTATGTAAAAGAGGGTTCTTGTAAATTTATTCAAATTATTAATAGGTGATGGTGAAGGTTCAAAAACCATGAAAGGCAGCACTGATAGTGACAATACGCACTCAGGTGGGAAGAAAATAAAATCTAGTGATAAGAAGAGAAAGGCGTTCAGTGTTGATGAGGACAGTGGGGAGAAGAAAATATCAAAGAAGTCACAATATCAAGAGGAAGATGTTGAAGTCTTTGAAAAAGGGGAAAATGGTAGCTTTAAGGTGAAGAAGGATGGAAAGGAGTGGAAAAAAACAATTAATGCAGAGCAGGACACATGGAAATTGATGAGAGCAAAGAAAGGACTAGGTAATTTTGGAAATAAAGGAATGCAAATGAATAAATCTCTAGCAGCAAATCCTGCAAGTAGAGAGAAAAAACTTGAAGCAAGGAGGAAGCGGAGAGCAAAAGGAAAGGTATCGTAATGATGATGGTATAATACATGTAATATGATTGTCAACTAAATAAGACAGGCATATATAAATTATACCGTGATTTCTATCATTCAGTTTTTGTCACTTTTATTTGTACTGCACTATTTCCACTTTTGCTTTTTGTTTTGTTTGATGCCATTTTCATTGAAAGCAACAATTTTGTGTTTATTTTTGGAATTAATGATTTATTAATTTTGTACTCCTTGTTCAATTTGAATCAAAATATTTTTGTTGAGTGTATTTCAGGGGTTTCAATAGAGGCCGGTTACCGGCGGTATACTGCCACCTGCTTTGCCTCACACCGCCAGCTAGTTTGCCTTGATTTTCGCTAAAAATGCTATCATAAACTTGTCAAACTGCCGCCTTTAATGGGCTATCATGGACGGCTGTTTCAGAAGTTATTGAAACCCCTGGTATTACATGCAGATTCTTCCTTTTTAACATTTAAGGTGATTTGATTTCAATGTAAGAGTGTTTAATGATACACTGTATAATTAAATTGCAATTCTTTAACTCAAGGCTTGTTTCCATTGCCGCCAAACTGGACACTTGGTGTCGGAGTGCCCAGTGGCCAAAGATACAGAGATAGATATTGGACACTGCTATAAGTGTGGATCTTCTGAGCATACAACTAAAAGCTGCAAGAAAAAATCAAAGGATGCTCTTGGTAAGATGAAGGGCTTTTGAAGGTTGTAAAAATCATGTTCAAGTTTAAAGGTTCTCTGGGAGGGAGCAGGCTGTACATTACGAACTGAAAACTGAAGTGGTATGGCCACTAATCCAATCATGAGGACTTGCCAAGACAATTGTCCAAGGAACAGTACAGGGAATTAAAAAGAGAGGTAGATATTAAAAGAGGTGAGAGGATTACATGTACATCTTGGAGTGGACAGGCTTGAGACTGAGCGGGAGTATGAGAAAATCTGAGAACCGAGAAGAATGTAGAGAGCTGGTTGCTGCAGTCCGTAGATCATCTGTGGTGCCCTTATAGTCATCCAGTCTTACATATGTACTATGAGATAATAGTTTTTTATTGAAGTGAAGTGAAGTTACACAATGTAATTATAGTAATTACTATTGTCATCATGCTCAGCTTTTTGTTCCAAAAATTCAAAGAACATAATTTGCCTAACAGTCATGTCTCATATTTAAGTTGATTTGATATCTTGTTGCCCTTAGGAACAGAATTTCCATTTGCTAAATGTTTTATTTGTGGAGAAAATGGCCACATAGCGAAGGCATGTCCTGACAACCCAAAAGGGCTTTATCCAAATGGTGAGAATTCTGAACTTTCTATTTACTGGATAATCTTCTCAGTATTTTCTTCCTTCAGTGTAGATTGCTAAGAAATCAAATGGGCTATTTCTGAATGCTGTTTGTCTTGGTTTCGAAGTGATGAGTTTGATTTTGTATAAGAATATGCAACTCATTTCCGTTTGAATAGTTGTGCACCAGGACTCGCTTTGAAACTGAGGCGTGCAGCAACTCGGAAATGGGCTATTGGTTATAATGTACACGTATCAGTAAGATACCTGGTAATTACAGTGAAACCTGTATTAAATGGATACCCACAGGACCCTTGCTATTGCCTGTTTGATATTTACCGGGTGTCTACTGAAAGCAGGTTCCCTTAGAATTCATCTTTAAAGGGTCATATCAATATTCCTCACTATTAAAGAGCCTTGAAACGTGAGCATATAATAAAGCTGGAATATCGTTTTCCATAAACAGAGCGATTTAATGACTTTAATTATACAGTAAACAAGTAACGGATTTACAGGTACCGGTATTTTGATCACTTTTTGTACATGTAGCTCAGACTACAAAGATGTGACAGCTCGTTTAGTTGAAGTTATTAAAATGGTAGATCTATGAAAACGTTGTGACAAAAACGTGCATCCTTTTTGCACGTTTGTTTAATACAGGGTTTTAACAATAGAAATGACCATAATAGTCAAGTTTAAGGTGTAAGTGTCCACTTAAATGTGGGGGGGGGGGGGGGGGTGGGAATTGGGACTTGTGCTGCTGTCCACTTAATTAATACAAATTTGACTCTACCACAAGAAAGCTGGGTTTTCATGTATTATGGAATTAGACTGCAAGCAATCTCTGTTTTGCTCTAAAAGCTGTTTTTCCCGAGTACAAATATATCGTGTGCAGTATGCGAGAAGCGAAGCAGTGAGCCACAAGTTTCATTATATTATGCCTATAAAACTACCAGCTCCCGTTTTGCAGGTGGGGGATGTAAAATGTGTGGATCAGTGGAACACTTCAGAAGAGATTGCCCACAACTACAGAAACAAAGTAAAGGTAAATTTGCCTTGTTACAAAGGACAATCCTTGAGCTTTTAATGATTGTCTGGGTGAGTGTAGTTGCTGGATGAAAATGAATGTCGTAGCCCCACAGTACTCTGATGAGCCTTATATAATGATTTTAATGATAGCTAACCTGACCCTAATTTTTCATCACTACAAATCCGTGCTTAGACCTAATCATTGAAGTGAGTGCGAGTTTGAGGAAATTAAAAGTTCCTATCGCCGACCGAGTATGAAACATTCAAATAGGAGCTGAGCAAATTGGATGATCCGAACATAGCTTTTCCTCCCATAAGTTGTGCGAAGAGCTATGTCCCCTAAATTATGCCTAATATTTTAAAAGGGGCAATTTTATATTTGCTAGGTGTATGCAACTATTGGGAGTGGATGAAACTGGTAGAAAATTTTAAGATAGAAAAGATTTTGGGCCTAGAAGTTACTAATTAATTTCTTTTATTTGCTATCTTCCATTCCAAATTTTCAATCTCGAATGTTGGGTTTCTAGCGTTCTGATTGGCTTACTCGAGCTTGGTTATCAGTTCACCGGCCATGTCACCCTATTTGGTCTGGTTGCGTTGTAAAATTGAAACAACTTCCGGTCATTTTGTAAAACTGAAATTCTTCAGAATTTTTAAAAATAATGATAAAACTATTCTTTTATTTGAACTTTTTGGATATGGATATGTTTGCAGATACGCGCGCTCGTGGAGTAGTAGTGACTGTTAAATATTTGACGCGGAGCACTCAAGCTCGCAAGCCTCTCTTTCCTGCTGCGGACTTGCCCGAATTTTTTTTTTCTGAATTAGGTTGCTTAGAATAGTTCGAATATATCTTCACTTGACGTTCTTAATCACTACTTGTGCATGTACTTTCTACATCTGTTGAAATACATGTATAAGTGCTACACGGCCAACGTTTGCAAAAACGTAGCCCTTCCTTGTACTTGTACATCATTGTTCATTGCCGGGACTTAAGCATCTTCAGTTCCCACGGCCTGCTCCCGTCTGACCATGTAGCTCAGTCGGTAGAGCAGCGGTGATCTAACCCGAAGGTCGTAGGTTCAATTCCCATCCTGGTCAGAGTTTTTTCTCTGTCCTTATGTGGACCCACTTCCATTAGTAGGGCTAACGCTTACATGCTCCATATGGGGTAGAAAACTAGCACTTCACATTACACTCTAATCAGTTAATCATGTACTTTGTAGGTTCATCGACAGGTAAATTTGTTCATAGTACCAAGAATACAAAAGGACATTACAGTGCTGACGCAGAGATGGAAGATACGGAAGAACCCTCTGTTAAAGCCCCGAAGAAAAAAGAACCGCGCGTGGTTAAATTTTAATACCTGAGACGTATAAAGAATGCTTTATTGATTGTGAGGTCCAAATGTTCAGTTCTTGTGAAAGGACGCTCGTGCGAAGACAGCAACAAGTTTCAACCTATTGTAGTCTGACTTGCAATGGACGTGCCTTTTTTAAGGCGTTGTCGACCTACCAGAAAAAAATAATAACTCGCGGCAATGTGGCCATTGTCACACGACCAAAGGGGTGCACGAATAAATAACAAAAGTAACATACATGTATTATGCAACTTCAGTGATTACCGTGACTGTTTTAAGGTAAAAACTCAGTGTTGCTTTGAAACCCAAAACGAAACAAAATAATAGTACTCTGAAACGGTTTAACGGTGATACCAAATTGCGACATTCATTTGCTCTTGTAACTCTGTGATGGTTTAAAATTTTTCTCTTTCGGTTTCCTGAAACATTTTCTACCAACTACCAAATCTAATACGGAGAGTTTTCCGAACCCCGATTGGTACGTCCGCAAAGAAGAGGAGGAAAATAAAAAGTCAGACAAGCTGAGTTTATTGTACTGACCGTGCTATCGGCCTAAAGAGATTTGACGAATAAAACTGGTTCCAATTCCCGTTAGTCTTTCGGTGTCTCCAAAGCCTGTGAGCTCGAAAGTTCCCAAAGCTCTTAGAATGAGGATTAGGCTGATCTAATCCAATCTATACTAATTAGACTAAAATTAGACCATTCCTCACTTTCGTCAGCGTAGAGGAAGGTATCGCACGTGCTACCTACCAATACGAATTGCTCACTGAGAACTGAGTCATCGGTCTTTGTCTCCTTGATAGATAATGAAAAGCATAGCAGAGGAAGGAAACTTCCAGACTACGAAAGGAAAAATCGGACAAAGACCAGAGTAGTTTCACGCTATTTTTATTCTGAGTCGTCAACTTGTTTGCAATGTGAACCCTGCTATGCCGGGGGAAAAGTGTCTAGTCCAACTATTACTAGACTCCAAAAGAACAGTGAAATGAGACTAATTTTATTTTATTTATTATACAGAATTAAATTGAACTGATTCCTGTTATTCTCTTGTTGATATTACAGTAGGAAATCCAGACGTCCACTTTTTAGTCCCAGCATAAGTCAGCATACTACGTTATCTTGTAACGTTTCAGGTTACTTTAACTTCCCAGCACCTCAAAATACTATTCCCATGGGTCATAGAATCGCGTGACCTATAACATTCCGACGTGCACCAAGTCAACTCGTCTCTAAAGAGACTTTGAAAAGGCAAAGGTATGTGGGTAGATTGTTTGCGTTCTACCTTGACCCCGGGCACCTTGACATGTTTGCGAGATTTGTCATCCGGATTCATCTTTTCTGTGTAATATGACCTGTGCCATTATTGTATTTACAAAGCTTGCGAAACATGCCGAGCTTGAGAAATCAGGCGCCTCTTTGTTCAAACGCGCTTTAACACTGTTTAATTGGGTGGTGGCTTCTCGTGCTTTTGCTCTAAAAGTATTTTGCAGATTGTTGATCCACATGAGCGAGAAATGCTACTGATGCCATAAAACAAACTTTCCCAACATGTTTCGGATCTAAAGCCTATCTGGTCCCGAACGTGTCGCGTAGTTTTAGTGATGGAAAGTTCATCCGGAAGATTGCGAAAAAACATGTCATTAAGTAACCAATGGGTCTCCTTGATTGATAGATTGGGCGTGAAACACAATGACACTTATGAAAGGGTCACTGCAATATATAAATTGGCTGTGCCAATGAGCCTTATCACTTGGCGTAAAGTCTTGGAGATTACACATTGGCAGATTCGGCCATCGCTTGGTTCGCGAAAATGAATTCCTTTTTCCTAACTCTTTTCGCTTATCTCGTCGCTTCATTCGGTCAAAATGTGGTGAAACCTGATGGAAGTGTCAAAACAAAGAGCACTCAGTGTGCCACTTATAACTTTTATAACGGCCCAAACTGCGACAACATCGATAAACAGTTGGCGGAAATTAAACAAGAAATCAGGGCCCTTAAAGCTGACAACTTGAGTACCGGCGAGCAAAAAGGTTTGTTGGAGTCCTTTACCATCAGTATTTTTTTTAAATTTGTTACTGGATTATCTTATTGTTTCGCTTTAGCTCCCTGACATTCCTCTCTCAATCCTTGGTACCTTTTGGGCATCATTTATGCGGAGAGCAACGACCTTTCCACACACTTTGTTGGAGTGGGAGTTTTTCCCTTCCTTTGTTGCCTGTACCTATGTTTTGTGTATATACTTGTCTTGGCCTTAGATTGTGACAGAGTATGTTTATCTTTACTAATTATTATGGAGCTTAAGCACGCACGTTTCTGAGACGCGGACGGCAACCGGAAGTGAGCTATTTTCACTTTTAACCTTCCCTCACACAACCACATTCATATTGCTGAGTATCTTTTCTCCATTAGAGATGAGTAGTATAAAAAGCTGGGAGATAACACGGTCCGGGCACGCGAAATGTTCTCTTCCGGTTGCCGTCCGCGTCTCAAAAACGGACAGTAGAACCCTGCTAACTCGACCTCGGTTAACTCGAAATCGCTAACTCAAACATATTCAATTTCCCCTGCATGGAATTTGAATCTATTTTTCAGTCATTAAATTTTACTATCAGTTAGCACGAACTCGGTTAACTCGAGCTTCCCGCTAACTCGAAATAATTTTGCTGTATTCCCCAATAACTCGAACTCTAATTAAAAAATGTTGTTCGAGACGAAATAAAAAAGAAAACAACAAACATCTAAGCTAGGTGAGTGGTAATACTGGCATGTGCGAAATTCGCTTCCGTAGCGACAAATTTCTGAGTACACGTTGCAACACACTTGCAGCATCTGCTGATCTGTAATTTGATAAAATGTCCCGCAAAATGTCTTTCATCTCTATCTTGATTGGCCCCTCCATAATCGTTCCTTACTGTAATTTATTCAGCGCCTTGGATGAATACAAACCCTTTATCATTAACAAAATAATTTGAAACACCAACCCCGCTATCTCGAACTATTTTTCGTTTTCCTTGGAAGTTCGAGTTAGCAGGGTTCTACTGTATTCCACTATCACGTCATTTCACCATAAAAGGTCAACTCGGCACACTTACCCGGATGTACCCTGAGTTGGTGGTTCGTTTGATTAGCATCGGGCGGGTTCCACTCAGTCGTCTCTCTCTCTCTCTCTCTCTCTCTCTGCGCGCAAAGGACCGTGGTCCCTCGCGCTTCGTCACCAGTCACTCGCGTTTCGCGTTTGCCTTTGACCAAAATGCGAAACGAAGCGCCTGAGGAGGAGGAAGCCCAGTCGTAGTAAAGGGTTATTTACCACTGACTGCCGTGTTACCCGAGCAACAGACACTGACAGTGACATTGAGAAAATTGCCGGTCGCACTTAAAGGGGCTAGGTCACACTATTTTAGGCAATTTCAGCACTGATCGAATGGTCATAGAATTAACTAAAATATCAAAATAACTGTTCAAAACTATAGAAGAACTCTAACAAAACATAGGGAAGCCAAGAAGGGACATGGATGGACAAAACTGGAGAGGATTGAAATGGATTGAGTTTGGGTAAATTTGAAAAACGTCGGCCCACCTTTTTTCAAATTTATATCAGTCTATATCAAAATGTCATTTACAAAGCTTGAAAATCATTCTCAGTTGTTATGTGGCCGTGATTTTGCAAATGAAAGACTCTTGCTCTGCCAATATGACGTTTAGAGCTCATAATTAACAAAATTAAACAAAATTACCTAAAATAGCGTGACCTAGCCCCTTTAAAACAGTGTTACCACGTACCGTTGTAACAACGTTGTCAAATGTGCCAGTTACAGACCTCAGCCTCACTGTTATTACTGGCCACGCGCACAAGAGCCAGAAGTCTTGTTTGGAAGAATCTTAAGCTCTTGTCGCTATTAGCGACGCAAGCATATATAAGCACCGAATGGATCTACGCAAACCCAAGGCAGACACGCTTTGCATGTGTTGCTAATGCTTTAATACGCTTGCGTCGCAACTGAGGACCAGGCCATCTTGTCTACTAGCAAACAAAACAATGCGTTTATTCCTCGGTACAGCAAAATACTCGTAAACAAATTGCTCATGGCTTGAATGATAGGTCTTTATTTCACGTGATTTATTTTTACTCAATCAGTTCGTAGTAAGATTTTGAAAAATTCTGAAAATAAAATGTTGCCTTAGCGACTTTAAAAGCCTTGAAGAGATTTGTGCTTCGATGTTGACTGGGGAAGTCAACAAGGCTTTTGTTATGCGTGACCAACGAGTTTACCAAGTCCAATTCTGAGCACATCATCTACTGAATTTGAATATAATGTGCATGTATTTGAAGTCCTTCTTTTTTCGACTTTCAGTGTAGGCTGTTACAAAATGATAAGATTCTGATTGTAAGGGATTTTATTTCTTTCTAATGCAATCGGATGCAGCTACAAAAGATTTGCACGTGACTTTCATTTTAAGCGATACGACCGAGAAAGTATTTCCTGGAGTTTTGTTTGTCTCACACGCCTGTTGCTGCAAACCATTATATCCAGTCAGCTGGTGTTTTTTTTTCCCCACATGCATCACCTGATAAATTCCTTTTTTCTCTTCTTTGCAAAGATAATTCATCATGCCAGATTTGTTCATCCCCATGGCAACTCGCATACCATCACGATGCAAATGGCAATACGATAGCTGGATGGAAATATGCCCTAATATCCGCCGTGTTATCGGGAGCCCGTATCCGGGTGGTGACTGGCCATTCTTACAGCACGGAGACGGACAATGTACACGTGCGTGATGGGCACGTGTTCGCTCAGCTACTTCAACACGTCAGCAAAAAATCATGGGATAGGTTTCAAGATAATGCTTACTGGTGGTGGCTAATCGTTTCTACTGATGGGCGCATGCAGATGACCAGATACAACGTGGGCTCAAATACTCATCGTGGGACTAATAGTAAGAAGACAAGCATAGCGTGGTATGTAAAGGTTTCAGCCTTGCTGTCAATACCGTCTTACTCCCACCAGGCTAATGGCAGTAAAGTTCAAGGCAACTTAAAAGCTCTAGAGGCCAGCGTTCAACGAGGAAATGAGATCCGATGTGTCAGTTCTAAAAGTTATTTATTTCCCATCCAAAACGTTGCAATTAATAGCAAACCCAAGTTCATTTCTGGACAAAATTTGGACCACATTAGTGTAAGTCATGGAGGTAACGGCATACAGTTTCAAAGTAACGCTTATTGGTGGTTCTCTGTTGTGACTACAAGTGGGTTGCGTGACATGTCACGCTGGACAGTTGGATTTCACCAGTCGCGGGGTCACACCCAAGACAAAGTCGCAATCGAGTGGTTTGCCGAGGGTTGCTGGAAGGAAGTCTTCTCCCATGATGCTCATGGAGTTCGGCTATCAGGATCGCTCCAGTCCTTGACGACAGCTGTGATGTCTGGTCATCGCGTTCGATTCCAAATTCCCGCGTCGAATTATTACACCGCTGAGGCCGACAATCTGTCTGTGCGCAATGGTCACGTGACAGCCCAAGCGCTAAAACATGTCAGCAAGAATCAGTTGACTGGATTTCAGAATGATGCTTATTGGTATTGGCTGATGGTTTCCACAACAGGAACTGTTCGTGCCACAAGGTACAATGTGGGAGAACACAAGCACCGAGGTGATTCGACAAACAAGCAGGAAGTAAAGTGGTTTATTGACACCAGACCGTGGATGAAAGTCTTGTCAAATGACAAATCAGGAAATGTGTTGTCTGGAAACCGAAGTAATCTCGTTGAGGCCGTCAAAGTTGGAGCGGATGTTCGCTGTGTCCAAGGAGATCAAGTGAAAGGATATGCTTACAAGGGTCAGAACTTGGCCGTTTCTCCAGATGGAAAACACGTGAGTGCCCAAGCTCTTAATCATGTGAGCATGATGTCAGCACCCAATCAAAAGGAAGTGATGATCCAGCCCAATGCCTATTGGTGGTTCACGATTGTGTCTACGACTGGCTTGCGCGACATGTCCCGATGGACAGTTGGTGAGCATGTAGATCGTGGGCACACCAATGACAAAGTTGGCCAGACATGGTTTGTTAACTACTAACACCAACTACTTTTTTTGAAAAAAAAAGTTGACTCAATCTTTCGTTGACTGGAGAAGTAAAACGTTTTCAGAATGAGTATTAATGTTAAATGATTTGATTTACTCCGCGTACAAGCTTGTGGCAATATAGTTTTATCATTTAGCCAGAAGCGTAGGGTGTGATAAGAAAAATAATAGCCCTCGTCGCTAAAAATTTCTGTCAGTTCCCTTTTACCCGCGGCGACAAATCAGGGAGTCATTAATTTGAGTCACAGGAATGATTTCAAAAGATCGGCAAAATGCAGCTACGCTTTTCAAAAGGAAAATGGATAACTTCCTCTTCCTTTCTTGTAGTATAAATCTTCAGTAGAAAGCGACCACTCGGTGGTGCCCATGAACTGTTTTCCTTTGTACTCAGTACGGTAAATATTTGAGTTTCAGCTTCCGCTAAATAGAGAGAAAAAAGTTTGAATGACTATCGTAGATAAGAAGGCAACTATATATCGCTGGAAAGAAGCCTTGATACAGAAGCACCAAACTTTATTATCTCTCAGATAGTACGCACTCTGTGATTGGATAAATTAGCGGGCTGGATTTAGCAGTACGACCCGCTAAATTTGAAATTTTGATATAAAACACATTCTCTAGCAAGTTTTATCCTGATGGTCATTACATTAACTTGTAATGTTTAACTGTTGGAATCTTGCAAGCAACTATTTCAATAGTCTTTGCGGTAGTTGAACCTTCCGCTTGACTTCAACTAGTTTCTTTTCCCGCGTGCCTGATTACCTGAGAGATAATAATAATTTTTAAAAACTGAACTACGGATATCAGATTTCCTGCACTTTCATTGGTTCGCCGGACACCGGCTATCAGTTCATATACCCGCTGTATCTAATATGGTCAAGGAACGCGTCTGAAATCAATAAAGCGAGATGAAAACATTTTTGCAGCTCTGAGAAAAAAATGGCCTACAAAAGCCATTTTGGACCGGAACTGACCGAGGCAGAAATCGATGCTTTAGTTGACAATGTTGTTGATACTGGAGTTTTTAATGAAATAATTATTCTACTCGGGCGTCCTGGCATGGACATAAAATGATTATAACGAACTCGGTACTACGCGCCTCGTTGTTTATCTATCACTTCATATCCAGCGCGCCTTAGTATAATAATTGTTAAATATCTTACTGACCTCGTTTTCTACTGAAAGTTACGGACCCTCGTTTTTCCCGGTCTCGGTCCGTAACTCACTTAGTCAGTATTGCCCGTCCCTTCTCTTCACCGTTCCGCAGGGTCTTGTATCCTTTAAGCGATGACAGACGAGGTCCCCTTTTTAAAATCCTTACTGGCCAAGGTCGGAGACCAGATAGCCAAACTATTTGCAGATTTTTAAACCAACAACCTCAGGGGCGTAGCCGGGGGTGTCCTGGGGTTCCCGTGGACCCCCCCCCCCCCCCCACCCTTTCGTGACAGTCAACAACATAATACAAACGATAGCTGTCAAACTGGAACAGAGTAATTTATGTCACCTGGAACTTACTTCATCTATGTAGGTATTTTGTAGGCTCGTCCCTCCCCCCGCACTCACTGCTCATCAGACAAATTGTCACTTTCAATGAAAACGGCGTTGATGTCGACATCACGGACAAAGCGGTAAGTACCCTGGATGTGAGAGTGCACAAGCCTCGTTTGCACAAAATCATTTAAATCATCTGGACCTGCCATAACTGTTCGAACGTGAGTTTTCTGACAAGTTTGCTCCTTTGGGATTTACCGGCTCATGCTAATAACCCTATTCCAAAATTGCCGCTGATTTATGCGAATACAAATTGGCCCTTGTTGCCTCGTTCAAGATAAAATATAATTTTGAATTTTAAGCTTAAGAATGAGGCATCAAGGGCTAATTTGAATAAAAACAAAAGAATATTTAAATGGCGGCCATTTTGGAATAGGCTGTATTAAAATTTACAAGTTTGATTTTCGAATTCGAGGCTTGGTGGTGACATTAGCTAGTCATACGTCATCATGCAAAAGGGCTATCAAACACTTAGGCCCGTTTCAAACGTCGAACTTTACATGTGCCCAATCTAATGCAAATGAGCGAAAACAATTGATTTTTACTCGTGGATATGTCCACGAGTTTTGGTGAGGTTCTTTATGCAAATGTGTCACTCCTGCGTAACCGCAAGTTCGATCTAATAAGCCAATCAGGATGGATAATCACAACACAGTTTAGAAAGCTGTGACTTCCTGTTCGCGTGGTTGTGCGCTGCCATAGCTGTATGTCGCTTTTATACTTAAGTGTTTGAGCACCTTCCGCTGCATTTAGAAGCAAGAAACGGAAGAATTAAAGAAATGGCTTTCTTCGAAGGTGAAGCAAAATATTCTGAACAAGTACACATTGGTGCAATTAATTGTGCACCGCCTTTCACTGACCAACGCGAAGACTTTAATACGTGTAGAAATGGAATCGACAGACACATGGTGAGAAGACAGTGCCTGTTCATCCCCTAAGCTCACGGGGGATAATAAATTCCATTTGGAAGATGACTGCCATTTGGAGAGTAACATCGAAGCTATCAAAGTATACCAATGTTTATCAAAGCTATCACGAAGTTTTGCAAGCTATGAGTCATCATCAAAGCCACATGAATACAACTTGAACAACATCCGTGACACGAAACACAGTGACGCAACCAAGCAATCCATGCTTCCAGACACTAGTACTTGTGTGGTGGATCATAATGAAGAAGGGACCTGTACGGAAATCATTCCGACTTGGCAAGATTCCCGTACGAGGCATACTTCGTTTCACTCCCCATCATGTCTTTTCAATGCCCTACTGTGGGCTCGTTTGTCTGGGTCGACGAAGTTTAGGCGATGGTTAACTGTGAGATGATGTTAGCCCTTGTCTTGTAGGCAATTGTAAACTTTCCGGCCACAGGTAGCTAGGGCTAATATTTTTTCAGGGAAAGTTTACTGTCACTGACAGTAAAGAGAGAAAATTATGTGTTCTCGCAGATTGAAGGTTATCCATTGCAGTTTTTTCTTGAGCATCGCGAAACAGATCCATCTCCTGATGCACTTTGCCTTTGCCAACTGAGTGCGTTTCCATACGGGTTTTGGACACGGAAGACGAAAGTAAATTGTTTTCTTTGCACCACTCTATGCACCGCTTGGGATAGGCTATAAGGCAGGGACAATTTCCAAATGTTCAAATCTCCCTTTGCTGACGCTTTTACTTCGCTAGCCATCTTGATTATTACGAAGACACAAGTTCGTTTCAAAGGGAAACATGAAACGATTTTAATTGCAATGGACTCGTGCATTAAAGTTTCCCATGAAAGATGCACCAATCAGACTGTAAGCGTGGTACACTCTTCCACGCAGTGAACTTCTAAGTGTGCCTCACGCACGGGGCATGAAGGAAAAGCAGTTCACAGCAATACTGGACAACCTAAAACTATCACAGGGACCAACCTTAAGCCTAAACAGTGCCTTTAGCCGTAATTAGGGTTACGGTTAGCATTATTAAAAAGGGATAGGTTGTTTCAAGAGTAGTAAAACAGGGATCTCTTAACGGTAACGTACGAGTACAAGTTCGATTGTAGGTGCTCGGCGCGGCACGTGCATATAATTAAGTATCATTGTTATGTAAATAGTCAGCCAGAATTCAAAATAAATATCATTTTCAAGGTGTGAATTAGGGACAAGTAATCCAGATGTTTACTGTGGGTCGGAGTTCAAGCTAAG
>NC_090870.1:42650232-42670232 GCF_036669935.1 Montipora foliosa | reverse complement strand
GGAAACTGTGCTTAGTCAAACTGTTGCCTCTGATGCAAGTAATGAAGTGCTGAACATGGAAACCTCTCAAGAAACAGTCACTGAAAATACACAACAAGTCTTGGAAAGAAAGCTCTCAGTGTTATCAACAGGTACTCAAACGTCATCTGATGAAAACCTCCGGGGAGATCAAGCAGTAGGAGATCAGGAATTTTTGGATCATGATGCCCTGAGTAGTATCCTGGCAAAAAAGGGCAAGGAATCATCAAGAATGCCTTTCTATTACCAGCCAGAGATTGTTATGCATGGACAGCAACCTTTCCTAGTACTTCAACCTGTTGTATTGGCTTCCTTGCCATGTAAGGAAAATGAAGGTTCTTGTCATGGCGAGAAGGATGTAGACAAATCAAAAGTCCCAGTAATTTTGCCTCTGGCCGCCCATGATGTTGACAATGCAACCAAAGATGCTGTCTTAGATCAGATTAATGGCGCTTGCTCTCTGACATCCTTTATGGGTGATTCCAAAGATTTCTTGCTTCAGCATGGACAAAGATTTGGTGATGTACCTCCCTCACTGAATTCAGTTCAGTTATCTGGATTTAATGAACAGGATGGGAATAAAAGGTCTTTAGATGCAGTTGTGGCAGTTACTAGTGCCTTGCCAGTGAAGGAAAACAAAACTGAAGGCTTGCCAGAGTGGGTGCCTCCATCAGAGCTTGATAAGGCATTCTCTGCTGTCAAAGAACGCGTTGCAGTATCAAGCAGTGAAAAGACAGCAACCTCTTTGACGTTTCCAAGCATAAGTTTACCAAATGCAAATCCTTTTGCAAGAGACTTGGAAGCAATGGACAGAGGGAATGGTGATGTCAAAGTCGATGATGTGACAAGCTTGGGTCTGGATAAAGTACTCCAGCAGTCATTGTTTGGACCTCCTACTTCACTGCGCGTGTCGCCTCAGGGTGCGAGACCTAAGCAACTCAAAGGTTATCAGGAACCTGTTCATTCTGTCCAATCAACAAACCCATTTACTCCTGATTTGACACCAAAGAAACATGGGAAAAGACAAGATCAATACGTTTCTGAGCAAGAAAATGAATTAGTTGTTGCTGCAGATGTGCATTCTCCTGCCATAAGTCAACCACCAAACAGGTCTCCCAGGCATCAACTTTCCAGCAAATCCATGGTTACTCTAATTGAGACTACATATGCTGACACTCCAACCAGCTTTGTTGAATTAGCAACTTCAGTTGCACAAGAGCCCATACACACAACCCAAGTTAAGGAAGTGCCTATTCAATGTGATAGAAATTTGAATGAAGGAACTGAGTCAGTCCATAATAAAAGAGTACTGAAAGTGGTAAGTTCAATTCCATAAGCTTAGGTAATTTCATTTGAAAGAGAGTATTACTATTATTATTGCATGGCAAAAATGTATTTATGGGAGGTAACTAATATTGAATTTGTGTACATCACAAACATCTTTTGCTGTAGGTAAAATAGTAAAGGGTTGGTAAAAAATAAAATATAATGGTGAAATTGACCTGAGTGGCTTTGGAGGTCAGTTGGTAGTAAGAGCATTATGCTGACATCACAGAGTTCATGATTTTAAATTCTGCTGAAGTCGCAAGTAGACTGACATAATATTTATTGCTTAAATTGTCCAGATAAGTGCAAGGGTCACTTCTCCCTTTTGTCTTAAGTAAAAGTTAATGGTATCTTTGGTTAAATCTTAGAAAAACCTTGGTTTTGGATGCATTATTTTATCATGATTTTTATTTTTGATCTTTTTTTAAAAATTTTTTAGCCTGGCAGAAAAAGACCAGTTTGGATTCCTGATTCTGCTTGTTCAAACTGTTCAAACTGCAATGTAAAATTCACTGTGTTTGTTAGGAAACACCATTGTCGAGGATGTGGAAAGGTAATTTTTCTTTGCCTGTGTAAAGGGCTAGCATCGTTGAAGCTGTTTTTAATTAATGATAAAACTAATTTTAATTATTGTAAATGCCTCATACAAACAAAATTTAAGGTGGCTTCATATAGTTTCCTGACCGCTTGCAATCTGGTTACTAAAAAGTGGCTGATGGCGCGAGCCTTAAAAGCTTGTGCGACCGACGCACGGCTTTCCCTCGCGGAAGGTAAACAAACTTTGCAAAGTCTTTTTTCTTCAAAATTGTGTGGACATATCATGTTTTTGAAAAATTTACCTATCCATAAGAAGGCTGAACATTCTTTAGAGTCCAACAGAAGGTCAAGTTAAAAAAAATCATTTCCCACAGTTTTTCTGAACAACTTATATGTATCTGATTCTAACAACCATTGTTATTTCAGTTAGTGGAGAGAAACCCCTTCTTGTAGGGGAATTCTTGCTGCAGCACCATAATCATGCCACAAAGGTTGCTAGTCTGCTGCTGTTTTTGTTTTTTTGCTAAATACTTTATACAACTACTTAAATAACATTTAGGACAAGGGAACTGATCAAAAGCCAATGGTCAAGATACCATCTGATCTTAATTTTCAGATTTTTTTCTGAAATAATGAAGATGAAAAATGAATATTTTTTTATTGCAGGGCCATTTTCTGAAGCTGGTCCTTTTCACTATTCCAGAGGTTACATGTGGCACCTCTGAAATAGCCATACCTCGCAAACTAAATATCAGTCCACCTGCTTCTCTCTCTAAATAACCAAGTCTTCCTTATTTTCCTTTAGCTCTTGTAATAAGGTTAATTAAAACCATTAATTTTATCCCTGAAGCACCCGCCATTGACAAGTAAATCGTTTGGTGTTAGACAGAGTAATCTCAGGACTGAAGGGGTTAGCGTTTTGGACATGTCTAAAATGATGTATGGGAAATAACAATTCACATGTAAGCAGTAGGTTTTTATTTTTAGTGATAATGTAGCAACACTACCCATTGAACTGAGAGCATACATTGTGTAGTTTTTGAAATGAAATGGTGCAGTGTTTAAATGGAGTGAGTTGATTGATTGAAACAACCCCTTCAAAAACAAGGTTTGATGAACATGTCTAGGCAATACCAACTGTTGGCAATTCAACTTTGAAACAAGGACAACCCCAATATTTTTATGCATGGTTTGAGTGTTTCCAGTGGCTTGCTTGTTAATCTCAAGGTCTTCTTGCTAAATTAAGCCCCTCAGTCTGACTTTGAGTTTGGATTGTCAACCTTTTATGTTTGTATGAATCCCTGAAAAGAAGTATTTTTGAAGTATCTCTGAAACACAAACAACAACAAAATTTTGTCATATTTACAATTAATTCACAGATATTTTGTAATGAATGTTCTTCACAACTGGCCAGATTTCCTTACATGGATTACAGAATTGGAAGAGTTTGCCCGAAGTGCACAGAGGCTATTAGAGAAGGTATCACAAATTCATTTTATGCAGTCTTTACTCTTTGCAGTGTTGATCTTGCTTGTTTTTATGATAGTTTATGAGAAGAAGAAGCTCATGCAAGAATTTTCCTTTAATATGGAAATTTGTCAAGCTTTTGATTTAACCCCCAGATCTAATTTAGTTTCAGTCACACAAACAACATTTGCAGACCAATAATAAGATTATGAAAGGCTGGGGGTGTAAAGGGCCTAATGTTGAACTTTTGGCCGTTTTTTGATTTTGCTCAAAATTAGCTGAAGTTCTGCAACTGGCGTAGAATTGAATTGTCTTCAGTTTTGAGAAATAAACGAAGTGTACTGTTATAATGCAAAAAAACAATGTCAGCTCCATATTTGAAATGAAAATTTTGTTTTCTTGACACAATGAAATCAGTGGACCAGCACTTACCGGTGTTTGTTTGGTAGATGGTGGTTGAATTTTGTGCTGAAGCAGTACATTCATTGGTAGCTTTGTGTTGATAATCGGATTATTGTGTTGGGCAGCAGGCCAGTGACTTGAAACACTGGTCAATCTTTTTGTGGGAAAGAGGTCTTTCCTCTTTTCTTTTTTCATTGCAAACATGTCTACATGACAATGTTCGTCTTTGCTGTTGTCACTGATTTTCCTGAAACAATGAAGTTGAGCAATGGTGAATTTCAAATGCACCCTAACTTCATTTTGTTTTGTGCATCATCAGTATGCTTTTCGAGTTCAATTTAATCAGCAACCACTTTTCCAAGAAGGACTTATTAAGCTCAGGGAGTCTCTGCATTGGGTTATTCCAGAAAAAATACACAACCCCCCATCTCACCTGGATTTCCTGAAGCCCAAGACCCCCCCTCCTGTCTGGATTTCCAACACAAAAGACCCCCCCTCCTGCCTGGATTTCCGGGAAAAAATATTAGGCTTAAATTTAATTTATTTTTAATAGAAAATACACACAATCACATATAGAAGATGTTCTTTTTTAATTTCTAAAGCTTTGGCTAAATTATATAAAAATTCTGTTGTGTGGAACTAACAAAAGAAAGGAGTGAAAATGCTAAGACGCGAACGAGTGTTTATACATTCTTAGCTCATAAAAATCAATTGCCCTTGTTCTTTCTTTGCGCTAAATATGGTCCAAAAGTAATACAATTAGTAGAGAACATGACAAAAGAGTTCAATAGTCATTCCTTTTGGAGACATAACGTCAGTCTTGTCCACTCAAGATCGAAAACTTTTAAATCAAACATTATCAAACTCTTTTGAAAAACGAGTCTAAACTTGTTTATCGTTCAAATTCTTTTATATCTTAAAGACTGGATAATTAGAGTCACATATCCTACCTTCAAGAGCCTGTAGTTCTAATCTGCAGTGGAAGGAAAGTTCAAACTCGTGTCGTGAAGAGCTTTCTCAGTCTGACATAGTTTCAAAAGTCTTTAGGCTTCGGAAAGACAAAATGTGTACTATAAAGAACCTATCCAAGACAAAAGCACTTGAAACAGCTCCCATTCACGAAAACGAAATTTTAACATATATTTTCAACTTTCAACGAATTATTTTAAAACCGGCTACAGATGGCTTTCAGATTTCGATAGACTCATCCAGATCATGGGTTCTTCACCAGGCTCTTGCGGATTGGGACGCCTATTTGTTTTGCTTTCTCAAACTTGACTTTCTAAATACAAAATGCGAATACAAAGTGCGAGAAGGTGTGAAAGTAAATCAATTGTTTACTTTCTTTACTAGTATCATTACACAAAACAACGGTGGCACGCTCTGTCTGGGTACGAGTAAAAATGTGTCAGGCGTTTCAAACTCTTCGTTGCAATATTGTTGCAACTGCGCTTTCTTTAGTATCTTGTTCGCATTTTCTGCTATAAAAAGACCTGCAAAGGAACTTAGATTATCATTTATGTCAGGTGAGAAATATGTGAACAAAATATTTCTACTATTTTCAGGGTCTGAGAGCGCTAAACTGTCACCAAACTAAACGTTCGAATCGCGTGAACTATCGGTTCAGATGACCCCTGCAGAAGACTTTTTCGAGTTCAACCCCCCCTCCTGCCTGGATTTCCAGGGTCCTTGACCCCCCCTCCTGCGAGAATTTCCAGAATCCCATCCATCGGGGGGGGGGGGGGGGGGGTGTGGATTTTTTCTGGAACAACCCATTTGCAGTTAATTTCTCAAACATGCCTTGTGTGGGCTTTATCACTGCACCTGGAATTTTCATGTTCATTCATGGAATTTGGTGCAACAAAAATGAAATAATAAAAAACTTGAATGGGCGTTGTCTGGCTAAAAAACAATAAAAATTGCAAGCTTTCGACCACTAGAGCTGTGATCTTCAATAGTCTTCATTCATCTTTTTGGCAGTTGAAGACCACAACTCTAGTGGTCGAAAGCTTGCAATTTTTAATGTTTTTTTTTTGCCAGAGAACGCCCATTCAAGTTTTTTATCATGACTCATCCTGGCTGCATTCCTTCAATTTTTTCAAAAATGAAAATAATAATATTATTATTGTATTTCCTGACCAAAGACCCTATCATGCCCTAATACAGTATTTTATTACAGTGCTAATTTATGATAAAATTATTTGGAAAACCTGTATGTGTTAATTTATGCAATGAAGGTTGGTGCTCATTAACGTCTTTCTTCTATTACAATTAGCTTCTCAAAAAATGAGGAAAAGTATAGCTGTACCAAAACAAAGTGTATTGCAGCAGGGCTCTGGAATAAAGCAACAGATGTCACAAAGTATGCAAAAAAAAGAAGAACCCTTTGAGCAGACAGCCATAAATCAGGTTGTCACGGTACAGAATTCAAGGAAACCAGGTTCAGTTCAGTCACTGGCATCCCAGGGTGTTGTCATGCCACAGCCACAAGTTTCACAGGGCGTGATCATGCCACAAGGTGTGGTGAAACCTCAGGCACAGAATTCCCAATTTATGATCCAGCAACCACAGAATTTCCAGGGTGTAATTTTGCCGCCACCACAGGCATCCCAGACTATAATTAATCCACAGCCTGAGACGGTTACTGAGAAGGTTACTGCTGGAGAGGGTGACCTAGGCAGCAAGGAAAAGCCTCCATTAAGAAGAGCAGGAAGGACCAGCTGGCGCAAGAAAACACAAGAAAAAAATAACTTACAGGAACAAAGGAAGTTTTTGGCAAAAGATCTGAGAGGTTAGTGGTTAACTGCTTGGAAAGTCAGTATAGCTGAACTAAAGCATTCCTTTTGGATTTGGATTTGAAAGCAAATTGATTGGCTCAGAAATCCATATTTAACCAATCACAGGCTGAATGGAAACCAAATGTAATATCTTTTTTTGATAATACCCGGTCCAAACCTAAAGACCCAGCAAAACAGTGGACAAGAAATACAATGATCTCATTGAGTTATTCGCCCTCTTTGTGCTCCAGTCAGCAATAGTGCTTGCTGCAGTTTGTTTATGGCACCCCAAGTAATAAAAATAATAATAGGAATAAAGCATCTAAAGATGTAGCGGCGGACTTGTGAAGCACACTTCCAGAAGAATTTTAGAACTTGAGTGAAGTCCTCTGTTTGAATTCTCCTCTTTCGGGTCATTTCGATGGTGATATTCGCATACAATTTCTCGTAGAGAGAACTCCTTTGTTGTGTAAATTTGCGGAACAATTCTTTGTTTTGTACTTTTTCCCGTTAACTATTTTTTTTCTGCTTTGTTGGCGTCGTTTTCCGACAGATTTGCCAAATGGTGTAATAATTCAAGCTGGTCCAGAACTCTTTGTCAATGTAAAGAAAATGAGATGTAAGTACAGGACATCAAAGATACAGTAAATCGTATTTGTTGATGAACACAAGCGCACTTTGACATAAAAAATGCATGTTGGCGAAATCCGCTTGATTTTCAGAGTTCACATTAAGTCTCGTGCTCGTGTTTAAAACATGGAATGCTGCTAGTGCAATTGGGCTTTTTTTTCCAGAAACAGGGTTAATATTTTGAAAATAGTACAGAGAAACGCAAATGATGGAGTCACCTCTTTAATATTAAGAACGGTTATTCCAAAAGCAGAATTGTTCTCGCGCAGGTAATGTGGGAACCAGTTTCGGGAATAGTTTGGACACGATTTACTTTAAGAATGACATTTCCTCTTTTTCAAGGTTCCCTGAAGATAACGCATATTCCTAGTATTCCAAGCATCCTGGATTCTCTTAATCCCACGCACTGTAGCAAAGGAAAAAGAATTGTATTCACTTCATATCGAAAACGAAGAGTGTCCAAAAGCAATACTCTTACTGACTATGCTGTGTATTCCTCTTCCAGGATAGCCTTTAAAAGGAAGCACCTAATCCTAAGATTTGATTTGTGTAAGAGAGAAATGACCGTCGCACTTCAATCTGGACAACTAGAGCACTTGTTTATTTTAGATATCTTAAAATTTTTAGGTGGCTTCAGTGGGATTCGAAACCATGCATGACCCCTCCGCGATCCCGGTCCAATGCTCTACAAAACTGAGCTATGAAGCCACTGAGTTGAGAGCAGGTCAATGGGCACCCAACGAGAATATAGCATTGTTAAACGTATTTTAGTATTTAAATGGTAGATATAGGCATATTCTTATCCCCTAAAAATTTTTCATCTGTTCGGATTTCCTAGCTGAACGTCTAGTGATCCGAAAACTATAGGGATCAAAACTAACCTTTTCGAAAATTTCAGCCAGAAAAAAGGCTCCCTAAAATTCTAGGTGACCTTTCTAGGGTAAAAATCCGTTAAAAAATGGGCAATTATACCATTTTTCAGATGTTCGAAAATCCTAGGAGAGGCAGGCAAGCAAGAAATTAATTTTACAACAAATGTTCCGAAAATTCTAGATCTCAAATCGTCTTCCGAACAGATATTTTGCGAAAATTGACGTTGGGTGCCCCCAAGGTCAGTTTGCTTGGGTTATGTCTTCCCGTGAAGGACTCGATGACGGAAATAAATTTATGTATTAAAGTGCGGGTTATGGACGTCGTAAGGGAGAAATGATCGTAAGTAGTTGCAATTGTCTCTGAAGAATTCAGGCGGCTTCAACGGGATTCGAGCCCATGACCTCTGAGATGCCGTTGCAGTGCTCTATTTGTATTTGTATTGCATGTAACGATCAATCTTTTCAAATCTTTGCAGTAAAGGAGAAAACTAGGGAGCTTATGGTGTGGTGCTTCAAGAGTCAAGGACTCCAAAAGGTCAACCATTCGGAATTGGTGGTTATGCTAGAGGTTAGGAAGGAGGAGGACATCTTTCCTGAGGAAGTTTTGCGCGTCTACAAAGGAATCCTATACTTGGCTTCCAAATTCGGTATGTGCATGATCACTGCTCCCCGAAGTTCACATTTATTCTGCTTCTTTTTGTCGCTAGACATCTTTTGAATTCTCTAATTTGTCGAGGGGGTACTTGCCCGTTGTGTAAGTGATCTGGCAGAGACGATTGCTTGGTTGTCCTGGACGGGGGTTTCCTCAATCGCTGCATCCGTGTATATAGCTAGTGGTCAGTGTTGTTGTTGTTGTGATTGGCGGATTTTGATCCCAATCCTGATCAATCTGAATTCTTCTAAGGGAGAGGGTTTTGAAAACCACGTTTTCACCCTGAAGTTACTGTATATTTTTACCTTTGGCGTATTTATTTCCTATAGGAAATTATTTTGAGCATGGCAACTATTTGTCAAGTAATAAACAGTTCCTTGAAAGTAGCAGTGATGCTGGTTTCCTATTCGTCTCAAGTGAAATTAAGGTAAATGGCAGCTCGTTTAAAGGGACACTAACTTTCTTTCCTTTGGTTTTTACTCCATGTACCCCTGTAGGGAAATTAACAAATCGCATGTGGTTCAGCGTTGTCTTAGCCTGTTCTAGGCTCCCAGATAGTCGGGAAAGCGAAGAAAACTGTGTGCGAAAAACGAATGGGACTTGGGTCGAGGCGGCTCGACCCTAGTCCCCATTCGTCACAGTGGTCAAAATGTTGGACATTTCGACCACCGTGACGACGCTTATCGTTGTCGATAAGAGTACAGACACGCTGAACCACGTTCGATTTGTTTTTTTTACCACAGTTCTCAATGTCAGAGAAATGGTTATTTCAGACCGTGACCAAGATCGTGACACAAAGAAACAGAAAGCGTTGTCTATAACTTTCTCGCAATCGGATTGGTTAATTTTCCAAAATGAGCGTTTCTGATTGGCTTTTACAACAAGAGAAAGTTTACGCGAGGCGCACTTTACATGTAAGTGCTCATAGCCCTAAAAAGTGCGTCTTTTAACTCACTGACACAAAGAATCGTGAAACTTACGGAAATATCTGTTATGTGTGAAAACCTCCGATTCCAGTCGCCCCACGGCACACCCACTGCCAAACACACAAACAGCCCGTTAGCGATTGTTTCTTTCGGCCGTCAAATAGCAATTATCTGCATAATTAGCACGCTTGAATATTTCAATCTTCTACCTGCTTTCCCTCAACAATAGTCATGGCCTTTAGACGCTTATTAGATACGTGACGCATTATTTTTTTTTCGCTTTGAAAGAACTCAAGCTTTTTCTTTTATACAACAGCCTAAACCTCTCGGACTAAAGGACATGAAGACACCCTTTCTGTACGGAATCTTAATCAAGAGGTGTGAACTTCCTGCTGCTATGTTTACTCCCGGTCGACTTCTTCTCCGATTGGGCTACGAGATGAAAAGTAAGGAACTTATTTGTGCCGCAGGAAATTTGTGTAACCCTCAGCCATCTTTCCTCCCCAGTTCCTAATCCTGCTTTGAACAAATAGGCGTGTTTTCATTTCAATTTAATTTGTGAGTTAATTGATTTAATTTGCTTGAAGCCCAGTCCACACGAGCAGCATTTATGTGACAATTTATGTGGCAAATACATTTGATCGTGTAGGTAGTCAGTTAAGTGGGTCATGATCATGTAGATAGTCAGTTGAGTGGACCAGCAATGCCTTTGGACAGTAGAGATAAAGCATAAACAAGGCGAGGTTGCCTAGTTGTTCTCCAGTGGCGCTCACAAAGAGGCAGGAATTTGCCACATTTTATGTGACGAGTCGTCTGCAGAGCAATGTTTCGTAGTTGACAGCTTTTATTTGTCACATAAAAGCTAACTCGCCAGCATTTCAACGAATACATTTGTCACATTAAAATTGGCCAAATGTCCTAGTCACATAACAATTGCTCGTGTAGACGGGGCTTAATCTGTGAGTCAGCCAAATGGCTTTGTATGCACATCGGTTTTTCAGTGAAAACTCTGATTCAACAAGCAGCTTTAGTGCAGTGACCTCCATTTTTTACTGGCTCGAAGTTAGTAATGCTAACTTCTTTATTTTGTCCCTCAGGTTTCCCATTTCCGTTGTGGAGCTCTCGAGATCGTAAGCCAGTGAATTTTGGCAACGGACAAGATGACAGATTCTATCATACTTTGTCTGCTATGGACAAGTATTTGGTAAGTAACAGGTAGTTACCCCGCCCCTCTGGTTAAACGTGTATCCGCCCGCTGATCATCGTAAACGATTTTCAGAACTGTCGGTCATAGTAAAATATTGTATAACTTGGGCCTTATGTTTTTTAGATACAGTAAACACCCACACATAAGAACCTAGAAATTAAGACGTTAGGCCAAAAATTTCATTTGAGACCCCCGTTACATAAGAACCAGTAAAGCGTAAAAAATTAAACAGGTTCTTATTTTAGGAAAGGACCTTGGAATTTCAAGCGTCTGGAACAAATTTTAAACTGCACAGATCTTGTTTAAAACTTTTGTTCATGGTTATGATTGAAATAAAAGGGATGATCATCCTCATCAGAGGAAATCAGTCATACCATATGTATCATAGAGTAGATATCTTTTGTGGAAGTAAGAACCAATTTAAGATTCTAGATAGCCTAAAACTAATGTAAATACCATTTTTATAAGAACCTATGTAGCCTAAATTGGAAAAATCTTTGTTTTTATATGTGGGTGTTTATTGTATCAGTATACGCGCGTTCAGTGAACCGTATTATACGGTGAGTTCGCTAGATATATATATATTTTTGCATGAATTAAGGATCTATAGATATGGCCCCAGTTGTTCGAAGGGTAGATAGCACTATCCACTGGATAAGTCAATTGGTTTTGCTAGTGTTTATCCGCTGGAAAGTGATTTATCCGGTGGGTAACGTTATCCACCTTTTTAGCAAGCGAGGCATGTTCAATATCCTTCTAACCACGCTTGATCGAGCCTTTCCAGTTCAGTCTACGGCCCTCGCGCTGTTCACTTTGCCAAGTAATTGAACTAAGAAAAGGGAAAAACGGCGTCGTTAACTTGACTTAAACTGATGAAGTTAAATTCAAGACCCCCCCCCCCCCCCCCCCGCCCAAGGGGGGATGGAACTCGGCTCGGCGCAGGCGTAACCCCATGCAAGTCCAGCAACCTAATCACTGATGTCGACGCTGGCTTTCTTTTCTCCGAATGTTATTTTGTTACTAGTGAATTAGCCACTTCTTTCCACAGAAAACCAGTGTCCCTGAAGCACTTGTCCCCGGCCTGTATGTGGTCAAAGAGGACAACAAAGTCATTCTGCAGATTCCGAACAGCGGGCAGCGAGCGGTATGTTATGAGATTATGAGAAGTACTTTGCAGTGAAATGTGTAGAGTAACTTCTCATGATGCGTAATGGGTGATTTAGAATGCTCATCTTCTCTGTCACAAGCTTCCAATAGACCAATTCGGCTAACTCAATGTTGTACCCAATTCAATTCCTCTGGGAATAAAACGTTTTGTTCCAAGAATTTCCATATCATTTAAATGTGAATGCTTCATTGTCATGCAAATTGAACACACAAAGAATCTTAACCCCGAGAGATTTGAATTGGGTACAACATTGAGTTAGCCGAATTGGTCTATTGAAACTTAGTTTTACAGTCACATGCGGACTTGCTGAAAATGGATCCATCCCATACCCGTTTGACTTTTATTTCACTGTTAATTTGACTCGAATTTTATTTTATTTTTATTTTATTTTTTTGCGTTCAGTGCACCTTTGCTTGTCTCGCTTAAGTTAAAACTCTCGTTGTATTTTGAACGATGAAAAAGGGCTGATTTGAGTGCAAACAAAAGAGCGTTGAAATGGCAGCCGTGGAGAAGGGGGAGTGGATCATACATCGCACAACTACTGGAGTGCGGCCGTTGACTATAGGTCTGTTATTTTGCTGAACAAATGCTACTGTGTGGGTGAGAAGGGCATTTTTTGTTCAAACTGTACCTAAAAGGATTCCCAAAGAACGGCGTGAATCGACAAAAATAGCACACTCTAAGGTAACTAAAATCCTTCTTCTCCCGGCCAAGCTAGACTGTGGAAGGGGGAATTTAATGCATTTCAATTGTGGAACTTTTTCAGTTTAGCGGCAACGACTACTACCAATAAAGGCCTACTCAAGAGAGCAGAGTAGAATAGACTAGACTAGACTGTACTTTGTTAAGTGGATGAAAAATAAAGGACAGTCAACGCCGTTTTCCATTTTAGTCCACTGAATGTACACAAGTTCAACAGCCTTCCCCCAAACTAGTACCAACTTACTGAGGATGCATTTAACCTAGATTCCATATTTCCTCATCTGTAGTATCCCAAACAGTTTCTGTAACAGAAAAGGAGAAATGGGAAAAACAAAAAAAAAAAATAGAAAAAAAAAAATGGTGATTTTACAAGGACGAAATTAAAAAAAATGTGTTTCTCTCTCCCTGGGTCCTGTTCTCCACTCCCCAAAAGAAATTGGAAGCTCAATTTGACGGTTTGCCGCGGAGGGAATGGGGACTTGGCTCGGAATTTCGGTGTCCCAAAGTTCGTAATCACACTGTCGTTATTCTGTATGTGGGCCATGAATATCTTTCATTGGACCGAGGATTTTGCGCCATATAAATTCGTGGACTCGGGTACTATCGTTCCCACGGCACCGCTTTGAGTCAAGTTTCCTCTGTAAGAGTCCTCTTTTTACGCATGTCTCACAGGTCGTGGATCTCTTCGACCGTCTGGTAGAGAAAGAGAGCCAAACAGCAACCGTTCCTCTGCTCTCTGACAAACCTCCGTATGTAGATCACTGCATGGTCGTGCTGTGCAAAATACGAGGTGGAAAATACGTGCAATCATCTAGAAACGTATCAAACTCATCAGGTAACGTAATTTGATAAGGAAAAATCCTGTGAGTGTTTGAAGTCCAGACTGCACGTTGTCCTTGTCGCGTCTAGTCTTTTGTGGTTTGTGTGAAAGTAGAGAGATAAAGGATCGCGTTAATGTAAAACGGCAAACGCGAAATGGTGGGTTGCTGCTTGTCATAAAAGCGTGAAAATTATGTTATTTTAACTCGTCTCTCTCTTTTGAAAAGTTACTTGCATGATACCTGCTGCTTGCACGCCAGAAATGAGCTCATATCAAACGAGTTTCCTCCATTTTTGGCAAAACGACAATTTTAGTCCGACATTTGCCCATAAGCGTGAGGCTTAATCTCTGTGGTCTTTCAGAACACGCGACACGCCCCAGGAATGAGATTTTGAAACAAAAGATATTCCGACATCTGTTTCGTATGTATAGGCATTCGTTGTTTGAGCGACTCACGAACCCTTTTATTATGGAGTGTACATTAGACCTTTATCAGTCCATCCTTGAAATTTTGAAGGGAGTATAGCTTTACGATCGCGAGTTTTTTTGGTGTAAATTTAGGACGAGGCAAATGAAAGGAAATCAATCGATACGACGAATTGTGTGCCTAAGCAAAGGGCTTACTTGTAGGCGCAGGAACAACGGTCGCGCGAACTCTGGAGGTGAGTAGCACCAGATTTCACTCGGGCATTTTTCGCATTCGTGAGTCTTGCAGCGTAGTGGAACCCTGAGAAAGACTATGAAGTGTTGATTACATGAGCTCAGTTGTGTTTTAACGACCTGAACGGGGCCACTTGGTGTCCAGTGCTATATGAATTGTTCATTGTAGTATCAATTCGCGTACATGTACTTTCTTTCGTCAGCAAGGGGCATTGATGATACAGCCTGCGCGGGATAAACGATAAGATAAGAATTAAATTTTCGAATTCTGGCCGCCTGGATGGGCCACGGAGGCTTGGTATGCCATGAAGCTGGAGTTCAAACTGAACCACCTACCACACCCGCACAATGACCATGACAATTGATCAAAGAGATAATAAACAATTATTCCATGAGCGAGCGTTGGATATGAGATGGTAAATAGCCAGCGAGGCGCGTAGCGCCGAGTTGGCTACAACCAGTCTGATATCGAACATACGCGACTGGAATAATTGTTTTATTAAATTCCTTAAACTCCAAAAGTTTGGAAGTACGAAATACGAACAAAAAAAGCGAGAAAATCCGAGCAAAATCGAGAAAACTTGATGAAAATGCGATGTTGTGTAATACCTTGTGGTCAGACAGACGCAGGCTCATCACAAAAACATTTCTTGCCCTTTTGTATACTTCTAGACGTCGGAATTGATCCAAAGTTTCCAGAAAAAGGGGTTTTTTTGCTTTATGTATTCAGAGAGAAATTTCGGTCTCCGGCGAAAAAAATTTAGTTTAGCAACGCTTAGCACAACCAATTGCTACATAAGGTCAAACTAACATATAAATTATGAGCTGATAACCGAGAGTGAGTAAACCAATCAGAGCACAAGAAGTGCATCAAGCGAGGTTGAGAATTTAATAATTGCCCTTAGAGAAGATATTCTGTGCACTTCAACTTAATGTGACTTGAATTTTGTTTTTTTCATATCTAGTTGTAGGTCTTGGATTTTTGATGCTTCATCTTGGAGTGGATTCTTCTTCCCCTCTTTGCTTTGGGGGCGAACTTTTGGACGGTAAGTATCAATAGAGAGCTTAGGTTTTATTTTCTACTGGTCATAAAACCATAAAGTGAACTTATTGACTTAGTAGGAGGGCCTGAGGGAAAAATGTTTGGCACGAGTTTGTGGCCGTACGGACACTGAGCTGCGACCAATTTTTCTTCTATCCTATGACGAGGCGAAGTTTTGTTTTCCTCACGACGTTTTCTCGTTATGCCCAGCAATGAAATTTATTTTAAGCAGTCGTTGGAAAGTAGTTTAGATTCTTGTTCCGAAAGCACATTATCCCAAAGTCCATCTGAATAAAAAAATTCGCTGTGGTCGTATTCACCTGCTGTCCTTCATTTTGTGCCGACAACGCAAAAACAACGATTAAGAAAAATCTTGTTAACGAACTGCTCCAACGGGTCTTGAGGACTTTTTTTCCGGACCGGCTCACGCAAACCCGTCCGGAACCCGCGTACATCAATTTCGATGTGATTTCCTGTAGGATTGTGTCAATGGATATGCAGAAGTCTTCTGATTAAAAAATCCTTATTTTTCTCTTGTTATTACTCGATGGACAGCATTCAGTAAAAGGAAAGAAAGGAGCTGAAATGGAATAGGTTTCATTGTTCTTGAGCAAACAGCAAATTTCAACCGGACATTTGCCGTAAACGAACGTGAAGCTCAGGTTGTCAAATGTTTCACTAGTCTATTGCTCGCAAATACCTGGTAGGTTGTTCTCAGTTTGTGCGGTGACAACTCTATCACTGCGATTTCAATCGACGCAAAACCATCAGTCACAAAGTAAATACGATTCTCTACCCGAAACACCCCGGGTGCACTTGGGTTTTTCTCGTGCACGTAGAATCAAAATAAAGGAAACAAATTAAAATTTGGTTGTGAGGCTCCATGTTAAGCATATTGTTTAACGGTATCAGACGCGTCAAATTTATACAGGATACTGATAGTGAACTGTTGAATGTTTCTGCAGACGGCGTACTACTTTTCTTCTCCAAAAGTCACACCGAGCAACTCCGACAAAGCTTGAAAGAAAGATCTAACTGCTATTTTTATCTGGGCGATAAATTTGAAATCGCACACTTTGAGCTTCGCTGGATGCAAGATGCCAGTTATCTCGTAACGAGAGTATCTAGACAGAATTTACAACAGAAAACACCTGTTGACTCCATTCCTTCCTCTCCAACGGAGACCTCAACGACAAATACGACTGCTGGAGACAAAACAGTTCAAGGGACTGGTAGTGACTATTAACTCAAACCGAGTTACAAGGTAAGTTACTTTTCAAGTTCAAGTGGGGTTAGGGTTACATATCGGTATTTATTCATAACACACCAGCATTGTTGCATGACAATTGGACTTATCACGGAACGGCTCGCGGAAAAGTACTTGCGAAATCTCGAGGCAAAATTTGCTCTGAACAAACCGCGTGTTAATTAGTCTACACGAAACTGTACTAATTACGTGAAACGAAGTTTTAGTCATAGCGGAACCCATTTATGGAATAATTTGCTCCTGAATTTAAGGAAAGCTAGCTCTATTGCGCAGTTTAAACTTGTTAATCGAGCATGTATTTGGCGAAACGCCATTCAGCTTGATGAAATGTTGGACAAATAATGAATGATCGAAATCAGCACATTTTGCAGTCGAAGATTGTTTGATACTCGTCCTATGACCTGCATCCAACAAGTTCAAAGTTAACGATGAAATGATATATGAAATGGATCATATATGAACTGCAGATATGAAATCAAGTGAAGCTATGATCCTCGCAGTTATGAACGCAATTTTTGCAATTACGTAAAGAAGCCTGAAAAATTCAGGACTTCAACGGGGTTTGAACCCGTGACCTCGCGATACCGGTGCGACGCTCTAACCAACTGAGCTATGAAGCCACTGACGTTGGATCATAGCTTCACTTGATTTCATATCCGCAGTTCATATATGATCCATTTCATATATCATTTCATCGTTGATTCATTCCTCACGGGAACATTGGAACCCACAAATGACCAGCTCCCAACGTCAGTTAGAGCGTCGCACCGGTATCGCGAGGTCACGGGTTCAAACCCCGTTGAAGTCCTGAACTTTTTAGGCTTCTTTACAAAAATTGTGTTCATAACTGCGAGGATCATAGCTTCACTTTAAGTTCTAAGTTGTTGAACGAACAAATTTGTTATTACACGTAATACGTAGCGTTTGACCCTTAAAAGCGGCGAAATACGAGATACAAAAACCCTCAACTTGGCGCGCAACATTGTTTCGTTGCAAGGTTGGCTCGATGTTTACCGTTTTTCACCTTGCATGATCAACTTATCGCGAAACAAAAACATTTGTTGCGGGTTGAAGAAAGTTGTTGCGAAAAGTAGAGCGCGGGTCTACTATGAGCAACAAATTTTGGCGTTGTTGCTCGTTTTTCATCAAGCTCACAACTTGTCGCGCAACAATTGTGCACGTGTACTAGCAAATCAACCAATCAGCGTGCTGCATTTCTTCAACCCGCAACAAATGTTTTTGTTGCGGGTCAAGTTGATCATGCAAGGTGAAAAACGCGAAACATCGACCAAAACTTGCAACGAAACAATGTTGCGCGACAAGTTGAGGGTTTTTGTATCTCGTATTTCGCCGCCTTAAGCCTCGTCATTACTCTTTACGGTTAGGAAAGTGTCCTTTAAACATGCTAGTTCACGCTTTGAAATTTTCATCAATTTTTCTCGTCTTTTAACTTTCTCAAGGTAACCGCACAATCTCGTAGCTGAGTTTAGAGGAACTTAGAAAGACAATGTTAATACTCTCTTTTGCGTGCCCGCAAATTCCTTTGAAGCAGATTGCTTTCAGAGAACGGGGAAGAATTTTGTTAAAACTTTGAATGTACGTACACAGCCGGACAGAGTTCTCGTTGTCGTTTGCATTGTAGATCTGGCCACTGTCAATAGACTTTTTATCCAGTACGTTCTTTTTCTTTCTTTACCAAATGTAGAAGTGGTCAGTGGGCCCTAGTGACCTTCCCACAGCTCTCATCCGCTCCCTTCAGATGACGCTGCAAACTGTCAAGGTACCCGTGGTTTCGGAAGGAGGACTGGTGATTAGTTTTGAGGATTAGAGTCGTGAGACGGAATAATTATGACCCATGGTCACCTGACTCAATGGCTCTTTTGATAGAGATAATATGGAGCGCAGGCAACGCGACGTTATTGAGGCGCGGCCGGCAACCGGAAGTGAGCTTTTTCCCCTTTTATCTTGTCTTGTCACAACCACATTTATAGTAGTAAGTATCTTTTCTCCATAAGAAATGATTATTTAAAAAATCTGGGGGAAGACACTACAGTCCTGGAATGCGAAATGTTCTCTTCCGATCGCCGTCCGCGTCTCAAAAACGTGGCGTGCTTAATCTTCCAAATACGGAGAGCAAGCATGCGTTGTTTTTGATCCACGAGTGGCAACCGGAAGTGAGCTAGTTTCCTTTTTAACTTGCTAGATATAATCAACTCTCTCGTAAGCCATCAACCTTGGTGCACGACAAAGTGCTCGCTTACGGGAAAGATCAACAAAATAAGTCTAACATTGGATTGATCAATTAATTACATAAACATATTATCTAATCAGCTAAAATTAGGCAAATAGAAACTAATTTATTTGATTTGCAACAAATTTCACATGCAACAAATTTCACATTCAAATTCCACATGCAACAAATTTCGGGAAAAGTAGAGTGGAGTGTACAGTACTTGTCAGTGTGTCTCATGTTAATGAAAATCACCTGAAATTTAAACCGAACAAAACCTAGGAAAACAACGGCAAACATGGGGTGCATATACTTGAAATCTTAATAATGTATTTACATTACTCGGTCGCATTCGACCGTGAGCCACTGAATGAAAAAGATGGAAATGTAGTTGCAGTAGTGAGGCCGCTGTCAAGAAATTTTACTGAAGCCGAACATCCCAACACCGTGTCATAGGAAATTGTCGGCCACATACCACTACAAATGTCTCAGTATGTTAGCAAATTCTTGAAACGAAGGACTAACAATGGAAAGGCCATTATAACAGGAAAACGTGTAAATCGAGGAGCAGGTTATGGACTGGAAATTCCCTGCAGTTACATTTTCTACGAAGACAATGACATTTCTATTCCATGGCTTAAAGAAAAGATTGAAAGCACTGGCATTTTATGGCCGTTTTTATACTAGAGACGTATAATCCGTCCAGACGAATCATGCGTCTCTTATGTTATCCGTCTGGTGTAACTGAGACGGGACGAAGTATATGAGACGCATAATTCGTCTTGGACGAACTTGGGCAAACATTTTTTCTGCGTCTGTTAAAATCGTCTAGTATAAAGACGGGCACTAGACGCATAATGCGTCTGGACGAACTTTCCAGTTTAGTGCGTCTTCGAAGACACAGAAGACACAGAAAACAAAAGAATATGTCAAATTTCTGGCCTAAAGAGTGGTCGCGGTCGCTTTAAAAATTTGAGTGGGGGTCGCTTACGAGAGAGCTTTGGGAACAGTATTTAACTGAGAGACAAAACGGTTGTTTACGAAGTGGTCGCTTACGAGAAGTGGTCGCAATGAGAGAGTTGACTCTCTATATATATATATTTTCTATTTGAAGCGATTAGTTTAACAATCTGGGCGAGACTACTGTATTTATACAGGGCAACCATTTCAGTTATACAACTTGTATCAATATGGGCCCTGTGAAACTAATAATAACTGTAAATAATACAAAAATATATAATAGAAAAGATAAATAATAAAATAAGAAATATGCGCTAACATTTACGATTAAAGAACA
>NC_090870.1:42627732-42645232 GCF_036669935.1 Montipora foliosa | reverse complement strand
CTTATGCAAAACAAATATTGGTGCAAAAGTAAATAAATATTGATACACAGTTTTTAGGAAGAGCAGAAGGAAGTTTTCAGGACGGTTGATCAAGAATAAAATATTTTGCCATTAGTAACAAATTTACTACATGAAAACAACATTAATTTTGAACCACGAATATAAAAAGTTACCATCAGCGAAAAACATTTTGGGAGGTTTTTGCTACGTTGAATTTTGTTATTGTAAATCGCAAAATCGAAAGTGACGTCGAATTCAGCGGGCGCCGTGATCAAGTTACCGCGGCTTGTTTACTTGCTAAACAGTGAAGCATCTGTGTCAAATGATGGCAAGATACCGAGATACCGGGTTTTGTTTTTGTTAGTTTTCTTTTTCTTTCAAGTGTTATAAAGTTTGACAAGAAATGTGCGAATTCAACATAAAGATCAGAATCACCCAACTCGTGAGGTTGACCATTGTTTTTGCAAAGTCAAAAATTTACTCTCCAAGACGAGGAATAGCAGCTACTTTATTATTCATCAGCGTCACAATTTTTTGCCGATTTTGGGGCTCATTTTGTTGAAACTCAAGCACGCTTCCAACAGACCTGTTTATTTTCGTGACTTATGCGCTGCTTACAGTTCACTACCACAAAAATCCTCCTCGTATCACATTTCGACACACCTATGTAAATTTGTTAAGCTCGAAAATTACACATGATACATTTACAAAAGATGGAAATTTCACAGAAATCTTTTCCAGGGAAACATTTATTGAAACAAACAAAACATTTGCTGTAAGCGGCAAAAAACCCTTCCTATTTCAATTGCGTGCGTGCAGACGAGACACAATCGGTGACACAATGCATATGCAATTATTAGTAAATAAATTTCTGACAGTTCACATCAAACCCTTTTCGAAAGAATCTTGACCGTAAATAATAAAGCACGAAGGAGACAACAAGCTTTCATTCAAATAATTTTTCACTGTCACATCTCCATTTTTTTTACCTTTGCAGAGGTGAGTTACAAAATGAATGTAACTTGTTAGACAACTTAGATGCGACTTCAGTAAACATAGTGATTCATTCAAGAAGTTCGATTCCTTCAATGTTCGTTAAATCCATTAAAGAATTGCCGTTTGACTTCAGTGTTGTATATAATACCAAGTTAGTAAAATATGAGAAACAAAGCTTACTTGATATCCAACGGCGAAAAATGAAACTGTATATTTTGTTTAACGATGCACTAAAACGCCATTCTCGTTACAATGGCTTTCGATGCCATTCCAGGTTAATAATTAAATGTCCTCCCGTGTGCACCGGAGAAATCTACGCATTACCCCACCCCCCTCAAACCTAACAAAATACGCACAGAAGACTCTATGCACAAAGACACCACTTAGCAGGGGAGTGACAGGCAAGACTTTTCATGACACGGGAAAAAAAACTACGGAGAAATGAAACGCAGATTCCGACTGGGTTTAGCAACCCAGTAGTTATTTTGCTCAAGGGACCAGAATTGTATCCCGGTCGGAATACATTTGAATTTCATCAGGGGCACGTGATCAAGGATCAACCAATCACAGTGCTCATTCTGTTGAGTGAAAGTCTAGGTATATAACATGAAGAAATATCCTCTAGTTCTGTTTTTTACGACAAGTACCTGCTAGTTAAATTACAGATTCATCTTTCTGGTAAACTCTCGTCATTACCCTTAGTTGTTGTTAGCTGTAACTTTATGCAGCCCACGGACACGCCCCTATAGGTATCTTGTTCTCGTTGAACAATTCGGGTAAAATATAATCGATTACTTCGATCCCTCTCACAAAAAAATTAAGCTCAAACGACGTAAGAAGCACTACACCGACACACCTTAACTGTTACTGCGAGCAGCTATCGCTACTGGCGTTGATACTACGCGTGTATAAGCATATGACGCGCCGTTACAAATGGCAAGATGTTTTTCTACAATTATGTTCACGTGATCTCTCGTTCTTGGGCTATTCTCCTCTACGTCATCATTACCTAAGACGTACTTGCGGGCATTTGGTGTGAAAACGTCATCATTTCACGATTATTCAGTCCGCGCTTGCAGCTTTCAAGTCGACTGAGATTTTTCCTGGTAATACACACTACATATGTAACTCTATTAACTCGAGCAGATTTCAGTAAATCGTTATCTGGAACTAAAATTGAGAATGTTTCATAAGCAACACAACGTTGCGACCATATCTCACGGTCTTCTTCAGGCAACTGACAACTTGTCACGTGACAGAAGTGCCACGTGACAAGCGGCTACAAATCAGCCTCACTGTCCTGTCCCACGTATGTGACAATGAGTGTCTGAGCCCTCCCTTCCTATTGAGAAAGGGGTTTTCAACTCTCTCCCAAATGGCCTCTTTAACTCCTCTCCTGTGCCAGTGGTCTTCTCTGTCCAAGACCACCACGTCCGTCAGAGTAAATGCGTGACCAGTGAAATTCAAATGTGTATACACCGCTGAGGTCTGCGCTGGATTAAAGCTTGGTCTTCGATGCTGGTTCATTCTTGCGCCAAGAGACTGCTGAGTCTCCCCCACGTAGCGTTCCTGACAATCCTTGTCCCCACACTTTACTCCATACACTGTATTAGCCCGTTTCGCTTTGGGCACACTGTCCTTCACTCGAACTAGCTTTTGTCTCAGGGTGTTCCAATGCTTGTAACAAGTAGAGATGCCGTGGGCCTTAAAAGCATTCTTGATTTTCTCTGAAATACCTGCTACATAAGGGATCGTAATGTTCGCTCTTGTTGTCTGTCCCTGTCCCTGTGTTGTTAGTCTGTCTTTTCCTTGCACCCGCCTTCTGGAAGGCCCACTCTGGGTAACCACATTTGCGTAGAGAGCTCTTAATACGTGCTTTTTCCTTTTCCCGCTCAGCTGTTTCACTGATGACTACGTTAGCTCTGTGCTCCAGGATCCTGATGACCTCGAGTTTATGAACCAAAAGGTCAGGGGCACCCAACGACCAAATGTTGTAAAATGTATTATTATACCCCAGTTAATGAAAATAAATGTTATTAAGGCATTTTCAGGTGTTTTTCAGTGTTGCTGGGAAAACATTATCTGTTCCTTTTTCCCAGCAAGACACACAAGAAATTTCCCAGCCAGCTAGATAAAATTGGTTGGTTTCCCAGCCAGCTGATCAAATTTATTTCCCAGGCACGAATTCCGCGCGCTTTCAAATCCCTCGATCCAAAACGACCGAACAAAAGCGACAAAACCGGGACAAAACCGGGACAAAACAGGATTTCTCCGCAAGCGCAATCACTCTGACCAGCCGTCGTATGTTTGTGACTACTCTCTGGAAGAGGGAAGGGGTTCCCTTTTTTTTTTTTTTTTTTTTAGTCGTCCTCAGTCTTCAGAGTTTCTACGGCCAGCTCGAGTTGAAATGCTAGACAAAGTCAGTAATTCCCAGGCAAAACCTCTATCAATAATAAATTTCCCAGCCAGCTCATCGAAACACCTGCATTTTTGCCAGCCAGCAAGATTCCTCTGGGGAACAGATAATGTGAGGAACAGATTCGTTGGGTGCCCCTGAAAGGTGATGTGAATCGAACTGCAAATATTGATCCGTATGAGTTGATTTACGGTATACAGATGTAGACAGTGAGCCATCTTCATTGACAGTGACGAGGCAATCAAGGAACGGTAAGGAATTACTCGTGAGATTCTCTTGTGTAAACTTGATGGTAGGATCAAGACTGTTGAGGTGTTGCAAAAATTGATCAGTTTCTTCCCTCTCAAGTACCGGAAAAGTATCGTCCACATAACGTAACCACAGCTTTGGACGAGTGCCACTATAGCTATCCAAAGCATTAATCTCAAACGTCTCCATGCATAAGTTTGCTACAATCGGGGAAACCGGAGAGCCCATAGCGCATCCATCTTGTTGTTTGAAAAAAATACCCATGAAGGAGAAATACGTGGTTTTAAGGCAAATATCGATTAGTTCAACGATTTGGTCAACCGTCATAGGTGTGCGCGACTCAGACACTCATTGTCACATACGTGGACAGTGAGGCTGATTGGTAGCCGCTTGTCACGTGGCACTTTTGTCACGTGACAAGTTGTCAATTGCCTGAAGAAGACCGTGAGATATGGTCTCAACGTTGTGTTGCTTATGAAACATTCTCAATTTTAGTTCCTGGCCAGATAACGATTTCAATCTACTCGAGTTAATTATTCTTCTACTGGATGAATTCAAAAATATTAACGCTTATATGTAACTCTATATACGCGCAAGCTACAACGATGCCTACTCTGGATTTTGCCTTTAGGAAAAATTACTGCGGGGCAATCAAATGTCTTCCCTTGGAAGTCGAGTTAGCGGGGTTCTACTGTGGCTCACGGTTTGATTAGCACCGGGCCGCGGGGTTCCAACATACGCTCAGTCGTAGTAAAGGGTTATTTTCTACCCTTCGGCAACCACTGACTGCCGCTTAACTTGAGCAACAGACACTGACAATGGCATTGAGAAAATTGCCGTTCGGTGTGACAACGTACCGTCGTAACAGCAACTACATTTCCCTTTTACCCGCGGCGAGTAATCAGGGGGTAATTAATTTGAGGCACAGGAATGATTTCAAAAGATTAGGTCTCATGGATCCTTCAAAATGCAGCTAAACATTTCAAAAGTAAAATGGATAACTTCTTCTTCCTTTCTTGTGGTATAAATCTTCAGTAGAAAGCGACCACTCGGTGGTGCTGATGATCTGTTTTCCTTTGTACTCAGTACGGTAAATATTTGAGTTCCAGCTTCCGCTAAATAGAGATAACAAAATTTGGAATGATTATCGTAGATAAGAAAGCAACTATATGTCGCTGAAAAGAAGCCTTAATACAGAAGCACCAAACTTTATTATCTCTCAGATAGTACGCACGCTGTGATTGGGTAAATTAGCAGGCTGGATTTAGCAGTACGGCCCGCTAAATTTGAAATTTTGATATAAAACATCCTCCAGCAAGTTTTATCATGGTGTTCATTACATAAACTTGTAAAACTGTTTGAATCTTGCAAGAAACTATTTCAATAGCCTTTGTGGCAGTTGAGCCTTCCGCTTGACTTCAACTAGTTTCCTTTTCCGCGTGCCTGATTACCTCAGAGATAATAATAATTTTTAAAAACTGAACTACGGATATCAGATTTCCAGCACTTCCATTGGCTCACCGGACACAAGCTACCAGTTCATGTACCCGCTGTACCTAATATGGTCAAGGAACGCGTCTGAAATCAATAAAGCGAGATGAAAACATTTTTGCAGCTCTGAGAAAAAAATGGCCTACAAAAGCCATTTTGGACCGGAACTGACCGAGGCAGAAATCGATGCTTTAGTTGACAATGTTGTTGATACTGGAATTTTTAATAAAATAATTATTCTACTCGGGCGTGCTGGCATGGATATAAAATGATTATAACGAACTCGGTACTACGCGCCTCGTTGTTTATCTATCACTTCATATCCAGCGCGCCTTAGTATAATAATTGTTAAATATCTTACTGACCTCGTTTTCTACTGAAAGTTACGGACCCTCGTTTTTCCCGGTCTCGGTCCGTAACTCACTTAGTCAGTATTGCCCGTCCCTTTTCTTCACCGTTCCACAGGGTCTTGTGTCCTTTAAGCGATGACAGACGAGGTCCACGTTTTAAAATCCTTACTGGCCAAGGTCGGAGACCAGATAGCCAAACCATTTGCAGATTTTTAAACCAACAACCGTAGGGGCGTAGCCAGGGGGGTCCTGTGGTTCCCGTGACCCCTCCGCCCCCTTTCGTGACAGTCAACAACATAATACAAACGATAGCTGTCAAACTGGAACAGAGTAATTTATGTCACCTGGAACTTACTTCATCTATGTAGCTATTTTGTAGGCTTGTCCCTCCCCCCGCACTCACTGCTCATCAGACAAATTGTCACTTTCAATGAAAACGGCGTTGATGTCGACATCTCGGCTTTTGGAAAATATTAGACCGCAACTCAGACATAACAATCTTCGATAGTAGGAGATTCTAATCGTCATTTTTATCTGATTGTCCGCAGGACTGCTAAACACAAAAAGAGTTGTCAGTTCTATTGTGTATTCAAGATCAATCTGCTACTACGCATTAGACAAAATTGAACCAACAAAATGAGAATTATTGTCTATCAAGAGAAAAGCTATTGATATCAGGAGACATTGAATCGAACCCAGGCTCTGTTTCTCATGGAACGAGTACACATACAGCACATACAATACTGAGAAATCCTTCTATAGCACTGTTGCAGATTCGATTAGCTCAAAAAGGATTGAAGGCGCTAGAATGTACCTCAGATGGTTCATGCTTCTTTTCTTCTGTTGCTCACCAGTTATACAATGATCCTTCCTATCACATGAATGTTATACCTGCCAACTCTCACGCCTTAGGCGTGAGTCTCAAGGATGCGGGTTGAAAACTTTGATCTCACGCCGGTTCTCGCTTGCGGGCCAATTTCTCACGCCTGATTGGAAAATGTGAGTTGTTGCCGTCTTGCTTGACACAATTTCCAAAAATATGTTAACTCAGACCCATGTAAGGAACAAAAACCATGTGTAAAATAAATAAATGACAATACCTTCCTCGCGATCTCTGATTTTTGAGGTGAAAAGCACTGGGAGCGAGCTTGCGTTTCTATACGTCTTCTACAGACTTCGGAAGACTTCGGACTTCTTTGGAAATCTTCGGATCGTGCCGTCTTCAAAAATCCCAGCACTCCCAGGATAAAAATCTCACACTTATATCTCAGAAAAAGTTGGTAGGTAGAGAATGTGCATGCTGCTGGAGTTGAATCCATCAGAAACAACCGTCAAAAATTTATTGGACCCATGGTTCAAATCCCGCTCAGGGAAATTACAGTTTTCCCCAGAAGTTGTCCAGTGTTGAGTTTCCTGTAACTTTCTCCTCAACTTGGACTGTGAATCCATTTGTGATCCTCTTGGGGGTGATACGTTGTTGGCTCAAGGGATCTTCTTAACTGTATATATATATAGAAGGCCGAAACAGTACTGTCTGCAGTTAGTTATATATATATATATATATAGAGAGAGAGAGAGAGAGAGAGAGAGAGAGAGAGAGAGAGAGAGAGAGAGAGAGAAGTTTTACGGGAAACTCAACACTGGACAACTTCTGGGGAAAACTGTAATCCCTGAGCGGGATTTGAACCCACGTCCCCCTGATCACTAGTCGAGTGTGATGACCACTACACTATCAGGACAACCATGCTGGCAACATGGCTGATTTATCACTTAATGTGTGGCAGTTACGTGGGTCTCCCTAATGGGCCAGTTTTTCTATGTGATAACGCTGGATCAACATGTGATTCACAGGCGGACAATGGTATATTTTTTACAAGAAAGTTCATTTTTTATTTACATGATTTACACTTGTACTTACTTCTTACACAATACTTGCACTACATACGATACATGTTACAGTACCATAACACTAGTCAAATAGAATTACAGTTGATCTGTTTACAACGTAATTGTTTACATTTTAATTGTTCTAGTCACTAATAAGAATTTTGTTTGTTACTTCCACTATGTAGGGTATTGGTTTTCTAGAATTTAATAGGTTGTTAAATAAATAGATAGCAAGAAAATCAAAATACAGAAGCTGAGAAGTAGAAGGACACAATGTAATTTTATAAGGACAGAAAAAATTTCCATTTGTTCCTAAACTCTTTCTCCTTATTACAAATGACTGCAATATATTTTTCTATATTAATTTTTTCGCGCACAAGTGAAGCAAAATCATCGAAATTGTACTTTATGGTATTTAAAGCGTTTAACATATAAGAAATATTTACCTAAAATAATAAGATGGTTGAGGGCCAAACAGTAGTCGTGACAGCGAATAATTCCGAACATAACCTCCAGTTCTGACAGAATCAGTTTCGTATTACTAGAGTTGAGTACCACTCCTGGAATCCATCCCAAAAGGAATTTGCGTGCTTGCAGTTTACAAACAAATGCCACAGGGTCTGACACTCAGAAGGACAAAAGGGACAGAAGGGTGAGGCAACTTTTTTCATTTTATATTACAAGCTATTCGTTGGTAAAATTCGGTGAATGATTTTGTATTGGAACATCGTCAATTTAATTTCTCTCGTGGTTTTGAATGGTAGGAGGCAGATTTTAGACAAGTCACTTTTCTCGACGCAAGACGCTAAAAGTTTTTTCTCAGAAGTTGGTGGAGGTAGATCTTCAAGGTAAAGTAGGATACTGTATATTGCCTTACATGACAGTGAACAGATTGAGGTGAGAGGCGTGACCGAGTTTTTGGAACATTCTTGCAATAGTTTCTTCCAGTTTTGGGGAATAGAAGAGAGAATGCTATAATATTGTAAAAAGCTACATTTTACATTGAATTTACTGCAAAAAAGAATTAAATGGGAGGAAATGGCCCTCACAGGAGTCAAAAAGATCCGAGATTTGTTTTATTCCTGCCTGATACCAATGAGGAAAGAATATCATTTTCTTATTCACAGTTAAAAATCGGTTATTCCAGATTGGCTGCGAGAGAACCTCATTTTTATTTTTAGGTGTGGCCGTTGCGATGTCCTGCCAGTAGAAAATGATTTGTTTGTAGAAAGCAGGAAGATGGTTGTTTAGGTCAAGGAGATTATAATCATAATTACATTTAAACAGTTCTGTACAGCCAGCAGCAATATAGGTATGTACTGCCATGGAGCATTTGAGTTAGAGCATAACCGTTTTACCCAATTTACTGCGCCTTTCAATAACATGCGGACTCTTAAATTCAAAGGTCAACCGACAAATGCGTTTTTCGCTACCGTCAATCAAATGTTCGGCGGCTCCTCCGAGCTTCCGACTACTGTCGAGTGCGCAGTAATTAAATCACATCGTTGAGCCCAGTTCAGTCAACATAGTCGGAAGCTGGGAGGAACCGCCGAACATTTGATTGACGGTAGCGAAAAACGCATTTGTCGATTAACCTTTGAATTTAAGAGTCCGCATGTTATTGAAAGGCGCAGTAACTTAAGCGCTTTGTCGAAGAGAGAAAAGTCCTTCATGTCCAGGCCACCAGCTGTTTTTTGCTTGATAAGGGTAGTCTTTTTTATTTTGGCGGGCTTGTGATCCCAAATAAAGTCGAACGTAATCTTGTCTACTTCTTTATTGAATTCTTTAGGGGTATTCATGACACTGCAGATAAACACAAGTTTTGAAAGTGCTAATGTTTTAATTATATTTATCCTGCCAGCGATGGAGAGGTCTCTTTGGGACCACATATTCAATGTTTTCTTTAAAGATCCTAATTTGTCAAAAAAAATTTTCTTTTCAGACACTTCTAGATCATATGTAAAATGCGCGCCAAGCGCGTAAACTGGCTCGGCGCTCAATTGGAGATCATGTATGGTGTCTTTTCTGTTACGCATAGAGCCAAGCCATAACATTTCAGATTTTGTTTGATTTAGTTTTAGACCAGAGCACCTTTCAAAAAGCGATAATAAATCAAATAACCTTGACAGTGACTGGACATCAGAAAGAAGTACAGTTGTGTCGTCTGCATATTGCGAAAGTTTGACGTCATTATGTTCATCTGTTGGAATACCTTTTATTTCTTTTGAGCGTCTAATACGTTGTGCGAGTAACTCAATAGCAATAACGAATAACGTGCCGGAAAGTGGGCAACCTTGACGCACCCCGCGTTCTAGATGAAAATGTTTTGAGGCGTATCCGTTATTCAGAACACAACTAGAGATATCTGTATAAAACACTTTTATCCATTGTCGGAGATCAAGACCGAAATTAAACGTTCCGAGGCATCTATGAATAAAATTCCGATCCACTCAATCGAGTCAAACGCTTTCTCAAAATCCAAAAACACGGCTACCCCTGGAATATTCTTCGCTTTAGTGAAATGCATTGTATCTGCTATTAACCTAATACTTTCTCCAATAAACCTTCCTTTAACGTATCCAGATTGACAGGGATAAATTAAGTTCGGCAAGATCTTCTTTAAGCGCAGAGCAATGGTCTTCGTCGCTATTTTATAGTCTACATTCAGTAAAGATACAGGCCGCCAGTTTTTTAAATATTCGGTATTCTTCTTCTTCTTCTTCTTCTTCTTCGGAATTAATCCCTTGACGTTGCTCAAGAGATAGAAAGAGTTCCGTTTCGAAAGGCGTAATTAAAGCTACTTACCATAAATGAACCGAGCAGGTTCCAAAAATAGCGATAGAATTCAGGCGTTAGCCCGTCCGCGCCGGAAGTTTTGTTGTTTTCCATAGCGTTTAATGCAAGCTCACACTCCTGAACCGACATGACACCTTCGCACGTTTTCGCGATTTCTTCTGATAATGCATTTTCTATTTCAAAGAACTCATTGAAAGTTGAGCAGTTGGGGTCCATATTTCTTGATGTGTAAATCTCTTCGAAAAAGCGTTCTTCTTCCTCCAGGATGTCCTTCGGGTTTGTGATTTTGTCACCTTCATTATTAACTAAGGACGTTATATGTTTCTTTTTTTGGTTCCTTTTTTCTAAGTTATAAAAGTATTTACTATTCCTCTCACCATTCTCGTACCACCGCGCTCTACTACGCACGATTGTTCCTCGTGTTTTAATACCCGCAATTTTGGAAAGCTTGAATTTTACTCTCCAGCTCAGTCTTAAGAGAATCGCTGTATGAAGCCTTGAGTTTGGTTTGCAGTCTCATCATTTCTGACAAAAGAATTGATTCTTCGTCACGTTTTCGTTTAGCTTTCTTCTTTGAAAAAGCTATCGTAAAAGCACGAATTTCCATTTTAATCATTTCCCAGTACAACCCTTTGTCGTTGACTTGTTCATGCTTTTTTGCAAACATTTGAATTTTTAAATGTTAACAGTTCCACGTAATTAGTATCTGACAGCAAGGAGTTGTTAAACTTCCAAAACCCTGGCCCTCGAGGGAGTTCACTTTGGTTGAAAGACATGGAGAGAGCGACGGCGGAGTGATCTGAATAAATGGTTGGAAGTATTTTGCAATCCTTTACGTGATCTTTTTGCTGCTTTGAAATAAAGAAGTAGTCAAGTCTACACTGTATTTTCATTGACGGGTCATGTAAAGCCTGGTTGATCTGGATTCTTGAAACGCCAGGAATCAAGTAAATTATGTGTTTTGATTAACGACTGAAGCTCCTCGACAGAGGCTTTTTTGCTGTCTATCGGTCTACCGCCTTTTTTGTCTGAAGTGCTAATTGTACAGTTAAAATCACCTCCCAGCACCAAGTTGTCATTGGCGTAAGGGATTAGAAATTCTTTTGAAACGTCCCTGAGGAAAACAACTGGTTGGGTTGTATCATTCGGTGCGTAAATGTTTACTAAAACCACTTTCGTACCATCAATAATAGTCTCGGCTAAAATACATCTGCCAGAATAATCCGCATTAATTTTTTGGAAGTCAACGTCAAGACGTGGTTTGAATAAAATCATGACTCCTCTACTATGAGAGGAGCCATGACTGGACACGATTTTGCTACCCCATTCTGTTTCCCATCTTTTGCTGGATTCCGGCGAGGAATAAGTTTCTTGCAAGAAAATTATATCCGATTGCTGTTGGTGCAACCAACGAAAAACTTGTCTTCGCTTTCTCGAACTGTTTAGCCCTCTAACGTTAAGTGATAACAGTTTATACATTTGATTTCTAATAACAGGATAGACGGGGTATCCAAGAAATACTGAAAATAGTTTTTTTTTAGAATTATGCTCACAGTGCGGTTGATATTTGTGGCCAGGCTTGATTCTTATTACCTCGTTAGCATCGAAACAAAGTTGATCAATATAACAGGAGAGAAAGCTAAAACGAAAGCACATGCGGAAACTTAACACATACAGAAACACATAACTATTACAGACTTACCTAAAGCTTTGTACCGCATTTTGACTGGATATAGAAAGTGGAAAGCTGCAGCTCTCGAGTAGGTGGTTCGATCCGTAGAAAAAAAAATAAATAAATAAATAAACTAAACTGCATTTTAGCTTTCATTTTAGCTTAATTGTCCATTAAACGCCCATAGAAAGAAAATTGAGATGTTTCTTCACCACGGTAAAGAGCACCGTCGATGATCAACTTTTCGACGTTGAAGTATGCATTTTTCTTCTCGCGCTTGGCCGCCTTAAGAATCGGATATAACAACTTTCTTACTTCGTCAACTTCTCAGTAGGAAAATCGTCGGATATTACAAATCCGGTACCTCTTGGGAGATTTTTGATGAAGGATTTAATAAAAAAATTATCTTGAAAATCCGTCAGCCTAACTATGATCGGTCTTGGTTTAAGACGTCGCCCATTTGATTGTGAATGGCGCGACGTAATTCTGTGAACTCTGTCCAAATGAATGTTTTTTTCGTCGACTGGAAGGATCTTTAGCTTCGTACGCATGAATTCTCTTAGGGCGAGTTCAGTGTCATTGTTTGTTTCGTTTTCACGTTCCTTTATTCCAAAGAACTTCAGGTTTCCTCTACGACTGTGACATTCGAGTTTAACATGTCGGCGGTGTAGCTCTTTGAGTTCGTGCTCGATGCGTTCGCAAGAAGTGTTAGCTGCTTCTTGCTTAAGATTAACACCATCAACAAGGGCTCTTAGGTCTTCTATCTCTGCTTGCGAGTTTTCCAAACTCGTTTGGAGGGCTTTATTTTCGTCTTCAAGAAGAGTAATCCTCTGTTTATAATTTTCCAGCTTGGGCAGAAAAGCTAATAGCGTGTTGAGCAGGTGTTGAGTTTCTCTTCCGGAGAGCCTCGAGTTTGTAGCTTCGAGGCACTTCTTGCATCCATGCTTGTGATGTTGATCGGACGCATCTTCTTCATCCGTTTGCGAGCTTCCCTCTCTTGTTGGTTTCCTACCCTTTTCCGCGGTTCCCTTTTTCTTCGATGATTCGTCAGGCATTTCAAATATACCTAACTGTATATTTTAACCACCACTGAGGCTGCGGCACTGACAAGATACTACGAGCACACTTTCGGTGTGACCGCCATCTTTTCGTGTTAATATTACTGAATGGATCTGTTCTACTTGCTAAACCTGATGACATTAACAATATGACCTGGCAACAAAAATCAGACCTTATTCAAAATTACCCTGTCAACTGTGCAACGAACTTTGAACACATGGTACAGCTCTTTCTAGAGGATGTGTTAACGAGTAATCTTATGCCTATTGGAGAAATGGTATACTTATTTCACAGGGTTGAATTCCAGCAAAGGGGATTACCTCACATACATGCATTATTTTGGGTATCTAGTTGCATATGAGAGCCCACCGTGCTGTTACACAATTATCCAACTATCAATGCTAATGCATAAAGAAAACTTCAGCCTGCCAATTTTAAACAATCGCGGTAACTTTCATATCCACGAGTAACGACAGTGGCACTTTGATTCTCATTTGCATTAGATTCGGCACATGTAAAGTTTGACGTTTGAAACGGGCCTTAACCTACACCTCATCCTCGGAAACCCAGAGTAGGCCTGTCCCGATTTCACTGGGCACTTTTCAAACTTCTGAAGCTCTATTTTTCATTTTGAGCACATAAATGTTTCAAGGTAAGTATTATGCCCATTGCGCTCTTTCTTTGTATTGTCTTAAAAAACAGTGTTCATGATCGTGAAATGTTAAACACATCATACATTAGAAAATAGGTACTATATACTGGATAAAGCCAAGGCCACGGGCTTAAATGGGCCGTGATCAGCAGAGAACAAAGATAATTCATGTGAAAAAAGAAGGCTTTAAGTTAAACTACAAAGTAACCGAAAGAACAAAACATGTTATACATGCCTAAGGAAAAAGAAACCTTTAAGCTGAGATACAGGGGCTTGAATCAGTGTTGGGTTTGAAGTAAAGCAACTTGAAGCCATGTCGATTCTTCATAGTACCTAAGTATTTTTTTGTTCGAAAAACATTATGTTTTACTTCTTTGAACGTTTTTAAACAACGAAACGCCAATTCTTTGGTAACAAATAGGCATAGTGGTGAAAATCTGAGAGGGAATGTTTCACAATTTTTAGCAACTTTAATTTCAAAATTTCCTCACCACTTCAATACGGGTGGGGGACTGTGCATTTTAGAGCCCCTACCCTACCCTACCCTACCCTACCCTACCCTCAGTCTCCGTTCTCTCGATGCTGCACATCAAAACATGGCGGACGGACCGTCAGAAGTAGTCGTTCCAGGGCCATGATATTGCAAAGTTCTTTTGGTAATCAACTGTATTTTTATGTTTTATTACCTACCAAAGAGCTTTTTATTGTGTTTGGGTAGGTAGCCTAATGAAACATGTTCTTTGGGACTGCATAGTAGAAGACATAAAGTTGCGTAGGAAAAGGCTGCTTCTTGTTAAATCTGTTTTGATGATGTCGATTCTTTTAAAAGTATTAATACAGCCACCAAGTTGCGAGAAAATTAAGGGCTGTTTCCGTGTTTGGTTAACCTCTATATTTTGATGGCCACTGTTATCGGCATCATGATGTACTTATGATTTTTTTTTGGGAAAGACGGTGGTTATAATTATGCAAGCATCGCGTACAATTTTTCCGTTTTCACGCGCTAAAGCCTCTGTAATAGACCTCCCTCGTTACACGCATATTTCCCTCGTTTTCGGGAGAATAAGTAATTTTCTTCTGTAACGGAGTAATACTAAGTCGATCGACTTTAAATCAATCGGATATATACAATGTGGACATTAACGATTTAAGCTTACAACTAAATGAGCAACTGAATGAGTATTCCTGTCAATGTTTTGAATTTATCATCAATGTTTTCATTTGTTATTGTCTGTCGCCTTTTTTTGGTAGTGTTGCAGTTTAGGATTACGCTCCAGATATTAGGCTATCATTAACTTTACTCACAAATGAAGTTACTTCCGCATACAGTTTTCCACATTTCTATATCGTTAAATAACCTTTATGTTGTTATTTTTAATTGATATTTTTTAAAAAAGTTGAATAACAGTGTTTCAAATTGTGAGTGTTGACTAAAATGACGTAGATTTGAATTTGTTTTGTCTTTTTTATTAGATATAAGTATGTTGGAAGACTAAAAAAGTCAATACAACTTGTTGTGTTTGGCAAGTACAGTCAACAGCCATGGCAGAACAATCTCTAAATGAATTTTCACAGGGCTGTCAAGCAGATGACTTGCTCCAGAATTTAACACAGAATCTTTCCCCAGAAGCAGCTGAACATGCAAGAAAGCTGGTGATGGCCATGCAGAATGGACCTGAAGAAGACACACAAAAGTCAAAAGCTCTTTTGGAATTGCTGTTATCAAAATCAAGCAAGGCAAATGCTGATGAGAAACCGTCATTGGAAACTGAGAGCCATGTGGTGTCAGATAATGGTGGGCAAAACACCACTGAACAGTTGCACTGTACAACTGTTAACTCACAAGCGTGTGTAAGTGGCAATGAAGTTGAGAAAAATGGAAATGAAATGACCAGGGAGGATGTAAATTCAGCAGAAGTTGGTGAAAAGGACTTTGATGCCACAGCAGATGAACCATTAACTGAATCTGAGAAATTGACTGATATTGCTGGTGACAAAGAAGTTATGAATCAACTATCTTTTAAAGAAGAATCAACAAATCAAATACCTGTTAATGGCAAAAATGGTACAGGTGGTGGAGATGGAAATTTGATTGTGAGTGAAACTGAAAAATTACCAGAGCTTTTGTCACTGAAAGCCAATGATTGTGAAGATCACTTAGAAACTGAACTTCCCGCATTGGATGAAAAAGGTGGGAGCAACTTGATGGAAAAAGTGCCCCCCACTGAATTTCACTCTCGCATAAACCTTCTTTCAGAATCTACAGAGACTGATAGAACTTATCCTTCATGTAACCCAGTTGGTTACGAGTCATCGTCAGAGGATGCCCAATCATCATTGCATTCTGATGTTTCTTCAATATCAAGTGAATTGTCTGATAGAATGGGTGCATCAACCGAAGCATTGAATGCAAAATCAGAAGAGGCAAACAGTATTGATTTAAGAAACAATGAAGGGGAAAGTGTCACACCTCTGATGGAAACTGTGCATAGTGAAACTGTTGCCTCTGATGGAAGTAATGAAGTGCTGAACATGGAAACCTCTCAAGAAACAGTCACTGAAAATACACAAGTCTTGGAAAGAAAGCTCTCAGTGTTATCAACAGGTACTCAAACGTCATCTGATGAAAACCTCCGGGGAGATCAAGCAGTAGGAGATCAGGAATCTTTGGATCATGATGCCCTGAGTAGTATCCTGGCAAAAAAGGGCAAGGAATCATCAAGAATGCCTTTCTATTACCAGCCAGAGATTGTTATGCATGGACAGCAACCTTTCCTAGTACTTCAACCTGTTGTATTGGCTTCCTTGCCATGTAAGGAAAATGAAGGTTCTTGTCATGGGGAGAAGGATGTAGACAAATCAAAAGTCCCAGTAATTTTGCCTCTGGCCTCCCATGATGTTGACAATGCAACCAAAGATGCTGTCTTAGATCAGATTAATGGCACTTGCTCTGTGACATCTTTTATGGGTGATTCCAAAGATTTCTTGCTTCAGAATGGACAAAGATTTGGTGATGTACCTCCCTCACTGAATTCAGTTCGGTTATCTGGATTTAATGAACAGGATGGGAATAAAAGGTCTTTAGATGCAGTTGTGGCAGTTACTAGTGCCTTGCCAGTGGAGGAAAACAAAGCTGAAGGCTTGCCAGAGTGGGTGCCTCCATCAGAGCTTGATAAGGCATTCTCTGCTGTCAAAGAAGGCCTTGCAGTATCAAGCAGTGAAAAGACAGCAACCTCCTTGACGTTTCCAAGCATAAGTTTACCAAATACAAATCCTTTTGCAAGAGACTTGGAAGCAATGGACAGAGGGAATGGTGATGTCAAAGTCGATGATGTGACAAGCTTGGGTCTGGATAAAGTACTCCAGCAGTCATTGTTTGGACCTCCTACTTCACTGAGCGTGTCGCCTCAGGGTGCAAGACCTAAGCAACTCAAAGGTAATCAGGAACCTGCTCATTCTGTCCAATCAAGAAACCCATTTACCCCTGATTTGACACCTAAGAAACATGGAAAAAGACAAGATCAATGCGTTTCTGAGGAAGAAAATGAAGTAGTTGTTGCTGCAGATGTGCATTCTCCTGTCATAAGTCAACCACCAAACAGGTCTCCCAGGCATCGACTTTCCAGCGAATCCATGGTTACTCTAATTGAGACTACATATACTGACACTCCAACCAGCTCTGTTGAATTAGCAACTTCAGTTGCACAAGAGCCCATACACACAACCCAAGTTAAGGAAGTGCCTATTCAACATGATAGAAATTTGAATGAAGGAACCCAGTCAGTCCATAATAAAAGAGTACTGAAAGTGGTAAGTTCATTTCCATAAGCTTAGGTAATTTCATTTGAAAGAGAGTATAATTATTAATTTTGCAATTGTCTTGTTTATTATAATAATGCATGGTCACAATCTATTTCATGGAGGTACTGTGT
>NC_090870.1:42617732-42622732 GCF_036669935.1 Montipora foliosa | reverse complement strand
TGTAATGATTGTTGTTCACAACTGGCCCGATTTCCTTACATGGATTACAAAATTGGAAGAGTTTGCCCCAAGTGCACAGAGGCTATTAGAAAAGGTACATGTATTGCAACTTCATTTTTTTATACAGTCCTTACTCTTTGCAGTGTTGATCTTGCTTGTTTTCATGAATAGTTTATTAGAAGAAGAAGCTCATGCAAGTTTTAAAGAATTTTCCCTGGGGGGAGGGGGGCTCCCATATATCATAGGGCAGGGATGATCATCAGAAATTTTCGAAAATACCCCAAAAAGAAACCAGAGGCTTATGAAGGTGGGCATGACCACTGTAAGATTTTTACCCCTAAAAGATACCGGCTTAAAATGAACAAATTTATAATTTTTAAGCATTTTCAATAGTTCTAGAGATGTCAACTTCAAACACCTTCTGCTTGAAAAGTTTAGAGAAGCATTGTATATATGTCCAGGTTTGACCCTAATTACATGCATGCAGATTTCAATAAGCGTCACGAAGTGTCCCCTTTCTCTTCTCGCCAACTTCAACATCACTTGTGTCTCGGAATACAGACAATTTACAACACAAAGTTAGTGTCCCCCAAATGCTGCTCTTTAAGTAAAGATTAACTGCTGCATTTAACCAAAGCTTAAAATAACGCTAACCTTTACGCTTACCTTGTTGAAAATAGGTAGCAAATGCTTAGACTTAAAGGGACACTTCGTGTTGGATGTCAAAATTGGGCGTGCGTATAATTAGGGTCAAACCTGGACATATAAGTGTAAAAAGTAAAGTAAAGTAACCATATTTAACGTCGATAACTCATAACAGTAATTCAACTGACAAACCTGAGGTTGACGGTGCGCTCATTTAACTCCCCCTTTGCCATCAGTGCTCCGTTTTACGGGTATTTAAAGCTACTTAGCTACACGGAAAGGAAAGAAGTCGAAACAAGGATGCGAGATCCGGGAATCAAACTCAGGACCTCTTGCACCAAGGCCGCGCACTAACTGACTGTGCCATCCTTGCTCCTCGTAGTAAAGATACCCTAAAAGATACGAACTTAGACTTTGGTGGCCCAAAAGCCTTTTAGACAGCGTAAAAGATACATGATCCCTAGATTTCATTTTTCTGATTTGTGCTTCATTTTTGAGAAATAAGGTAATTAAGTGTACTGTATGCAGAAAACAATGTCAGCTCCGTATTTTAAATGAAAATTTCTTTTTCTTGACACGGTGAAATCAGTGGACCAGCACTTACTGGTGTCCTAGGGAATTTGGACCCCCCAGTAAAAATCCGCTAGTGGATTTGGATCCCCGGGGGACTAAATCCATTAGCAGACTGTTTATTGATACAGAGTTAGATTTTAGATTGGGCAAACTTGAGGAAAAGTCTTAAATCAGTTACATTTTTTTAAAAGCATTCAATGCGGCATTTCATGTAAAAGTATGCAAATTTTAACTTCTTTCTGACAGAAGCTTAAATAACGCACTTGGAATTCATAGATTTGTCTTGTTATCTTTTCATAGGGTTAAATGCAATTTAACTTAGTTAACGACCATGAGCAAGTTGCACAGTTTGTCTGACGTGGCATGGCGTTAGCGTTAGGGTTTATCAATATTTTGGGGGTGTCCCTGGAGCGATTTTTAGCGTGTGCGTGTGTTATTTGCATGTGGGGCTTTTCCGTGGTGTCTTCTGGCAGTTCTAGCGGCCAGCGGTTCTTAATTTGCATATTATGCGTGCGCCTTCGCATGTCCTCGTGGTTCTGCTTGGCTCAGCGTTCGGTGTGTTGGTGCTCGGGTGCTTTCAAGAATTTCCCCGCCCTCCTCTCCCTACTCAGGGGAGTCAGGGCCCCTCCTTTGTAGTTTTTCCATTGAACTCACTGTTCAGTGTGACGGGTGCTTGATTTGGGGTCTGGTGTGGTGGGCGGGGCCCATGGCTGGGTTGCGGGTAGGGCAGGCTTATGGGGTGTTCCACCGACCTGGGTTTGGGTCGTTGGTACCAGTCCCCAGATCCTTGAGCACCCAACCTCCATTTGCGACACAGGCATTAAAATAAGGGAAAAAGAGCAAATTCAGACTTGAGCTTCAGTGAAAGTTGTTGAAAGCACGCTCTGAGGCTTTTTCGTAAAGCATTGCTTTTCCTTCCATTTGATAGTTTGAATGGGTGGTGCTTCCACAAAGGAGGTGCCACTTTTTGAAAAAGCTACCTAATATTTTTATTTGCCTTTAATTCGAATTTTTTGCAACTCAAAACACAATATGCACTGAATGGGCTTCCCGCAACAGTTTTACCCTTTGTGTGATAACTACATAATTGCAATGTGCCCTTGTCGCTTTGCGACTCGGGCAATTTTGTGATAACTTTGAAAATACACTTGAAATTAATCCTTAATCGCCCTTGGGCCCATGTGATTACATATATACTAATCAAAAGAATGCTTATTTTTAGTGGGGTCCAAATCCGTGAAAGGGTAGGGCTGCAATGATACACCGGTGCACCAGTGAATCGTGATAAATTTTGCCACGATACCAATATCGATATTTAAGCAACATATCGCAATATTATTATTTTTATTCGTTAACATTCAGAAATCAATGTCTTTAATGACGCCCTAAGCAAAAATTAATAACCCTTTTGTAGCTAGTTATTAAACACAGAGGCAAGAAAGTTCCATCCTTGCTTCGTATAGCTTCTGATCTGACACATATTTTTCAAGATGCATACATGTACATTGCATTAATTGTCAGCTGACAAAGGTTTGCCCACCCACGGACAAAACACGCTGTTCGTCGGAAAATGTCTTCCCATGGTGATGTATTGAGATATCTATCGTATCGTGGTGCCCACTTGTATCGAGATGTGTATCGTACCATGAGAAAATGTATCGTTGCAGCCCTATGAAAGGGGGTCCAAATTGGCTTGCAGATCTGGACCAGGGGGCCCAAATCCGCTGTGACACCGGTGTTTGTTTGGTAGAAGGTGGTTAAACTTTTGTGCTATAACAGCGCATTCATTGGCAGCTTTATCAAGTGAAGCTACATGTATGATCCTTGCAGTCATGAATGCAATATGACATCCTGCCAACTGCAAAGAGAAAAAAGGAAAAATTTCCCATCTCCCAGTTGACTCACTTGGTAGGGCAGGGTACACAGCTGTTGTGTAGTCTTTTTGAAGCCTAAATCTACTTGCACTGACTATTCATTCATCTATTGCTAATGAAGTACGAATTTATACCTTTATGCGTTCGATTTCGATCCCCCGCCTGGTTTTTTCCCGTTAAGGTTGCTTGCAAATTAATCTTACTAGTTCGGTAATTGCTATCATAATAATAATGATGATGAAATGATATATGAAATGAATCATATGTGAACTGCGGATATGAAATCAAGTGAAGCTATGAGCCTTGCAGCTAAGAATGCAATTTTTGCAATTGCGTAAAGAAACCTGAAAATTTCAGGACTTCAATGGGGTTTGAACCCGTGACCTCGCGATACCGGTGCAACGCTCTAACCATCTGAGCTATGAAGCCACTGACGTTGGGAAAGGAAAGGAAAGGAACTTTATTTAAGTGTCTTGTCGTTCTAGCGCTGTAGCACTAATTGGGGACACTGTAAACTGAAATTAACAAATTTAGGTTTTTGAGAGGAGCGGATCATTAATTTTGTGGATGCAAGTATTCCCGTGATGAATGAATCAATGAACAAAATGATACACGTATATGAAATAAATCATTATATTGAACTGCCGATATGAAATTAAACGAAGCTACATGTATAATCCTTGCAGTTATGAACACAATTTTAGCAATTGCTAGCAATTGCATCGAAAAGCCCAAAAAAAGGATCGTAGCTTCACTTGATTTCACATCCGCAGTTCAGTATAATTTATGATTCTTTCACATATCATTTCGTTCATTGATTCAATCATCACGGGAATACTTTGATCCAAAAATGACCATCTCCCAACGTCAATGGCTTCATAGCTCAGTTGGTTTATTAATAGAGCATTGCAACGGTATCGCAAGGTCACGGGTTCAAACCCCGTTGAAGTCCTGGATTTTTCAGGCTTCTCTATGCAATTGCTAAAATTGTGTTCATAACTGCAGGGATCATGATTTCACATCCGCAGTTCAATGTATTCTTCATTTCATATATCATTTCGTTCATTGGTATGTAGCTTCATCTTGATAATGGGATTGTTGTGTTGGGCAGCAGGCCAGTGACTCAAGACACTAGTCAAAATCTTTTAATGGCAAAGAGCTCTTTCCTCTTTTCTTTTTTCATTGCAAACATGACTACATGAAAATTGTTGTTGTCACTGATTTTCCTGAAACAGTGAAGTTGAGGAATTTGAATTTCAAATGCACCCTAGCTTCAGTTTGTTTTGTGCATCATCAGTATGCTTTTCAAGTTCAATTTAATCAGCAACCACTTTTCCAAGAAGGACTTATTAATCTCAGGGAGCCTCTGCATTTGCAGTAATTATTAATTTCTCAAACAAGCCTTGTGTGGGCTTTATTACTGCACCTGGAATTTCAACAAAAATGAAAATAATAATATTATTATTGTATTTGCTGACCAAAGGCCCTATCATGCCCAGCTAGCTAATAATTTTATTTTATTACAGTGCTAATTTATGATAAAATTACAGTTGAATTTGGAAAACCTTTTTGTGTTAATTTATGCAATGAAGGTCAATGCTCATTAACTTCTTTCTTCTATTAGTTTCTCAAATGAGGAAAAATATAGCTGCACCAAAACAAAGTGTATTGCAGCAGGGCTCTGGAATAAAGCAACAGATGCAGAAAAAAGAAGAACCCTTTGAGCAGACAGCTGTAAATCAGGCTGCCACGGTACAGAATTCAAGGAAACCAGGTTCAGTTCAGTCACAGATATCCCAGGGTGTTGTCGTGCCACAGCCACAAGTTTCACGGGGAGTGATCATGCCGCAAGTTATGGTGAAGCCTCAGCCACAGAATTCCCAAGTTATGATCCAGCAATTGCCACAA
>NC_090870.1:42605232-42612732 GCF_036669935.1 Montipora foliosa | reverse complement strand
GACGACGAGTATCGTTGTCGGTAAGAGTACACACAACGCTAAACCACATTCGACTTCAGTTGTTTTTTTTACCACAATACTCAATGTCAGAAAAAATGTTTATTTCAGACCGTGAGTAAGATCGTGACACAAGGAAAGAGCAAGCGTTGTCTGTAACTTTCTCGCAATCTGATTGATTAATTTTCCAAAATGAGCGTTTCTGTTGACTATTACAACAAGAGAAAGTTGACGCGAGCAGCGTTGTCTAGACTCTAATAGACAACGGCAAATTAGCCAATCAGATTGCGAGATTACAAGTAATTATTAAAAACAGTTATAGAATTATCTTGTCCCTTATACTGACATCCTTCACTTTGTTTTTTGCTTACCTGAAAAATGACGATAAAAAACGTCGATACGTCGTTTCTAAAAACTGGTCAATAAACGTTTTTAATCAACCGAACGAGTTTACATCGCTTTGACTAAAACATAAAAGCCCCTTCGCTAAATGGAAGCTGGTTGCTTCAGCAGACACTCGGAGGCTTCTACTGGTATTGGAACAAAAAAAAATCTGCTTTCATACTTGGCAAGCGCTGGCAATCCAGGCATCTGCCCCTGCCAGGCATGGAAAACAGAAAATCGTCACGGCAGAGATCCCTCTTTAAAAAAACATTTAACCCGTGAAAACTCTAAACGCTTTAAGTGCTCATAGCCCTAAAAGGTACGTCTTTTAATTCACTGACACAAAGAATCGTGAAGCTTACGAAAATATCTGTAATGTGTGAAAACCTCCGATTCCAGTCGCCGCCCCCCCCCCCCCTCCCCGGCTTACCCACTGACAAACACACAAACAGCCCGTTAGCGATCGTTTCGTTCGGCCGTAAAATAGCAATTATCTGGATAATTAGGACGCTTGAATATTTCAATCTTCTACCTGCTTTCTCTCAACAATAATTATGGTCTTTAGACGCTTAAGATACGTGACGCATTATTTGTGGGAGGGCTTCATCCTTTTCGCTTTGAAAAAACTGAAGCTTTTTCTTTTATACAACAGCCTAAACCTCTCGGACTAAAAGACATGAAGACACCCTTTCTGTACGGAATCTTAATCAAGAGGTCTGAACTTCCTGCTGCTATGTTTACTCCCAGTCGACTTCTTCTCCGATTGGGCTACGAGATGAAAAGTAAGGAAACTTATTTGTGCCGCAGGGTATTTCTGTAACCCTCGGCCATCTTTCCTCCCCAGTTATTAATCGTGCTTCGAACAAATAGGCTTGTTTTCATTTCAGTTTTGTGAGTTAATTGATTAATTTTGCTTGAAGCCCAGTCCACGCGAGCAATTTGTATGCGACATTTTTATGTGGCAAATACATTTGATCGTGTAGATAGTCAGTTCAGTGGATCAGCGATGCCTTTGGACAGTAAAAATAAAGCATAAACAAGGCGAGGTTGCCTAGTTGTTCTCTTGTGGCGCTCACAAAGAGACAGGAATTTGCCACATTTTATGTGACGAGTCGTCTGCATGAGCAATTTTTTGTAGTTGAAAACTTTTATTTGTCACGTAAAAACATAAAATGTCCTAGTCCATAAAAATTGCTCGTGTATAGACGGGGTTTAATCTGTGAATTAGCCAAAGGGCTTTGTAACGCACACCGGTCTGTCAATGGGAACTCTGATTCAACAAGCACCTTTAGTGCAGTGACCTCCATTTTTTACTGTCTCGAGGTTTGTAATGTGAACTTCCTTGCTTTGTCCCTCAGGTTTCCCATTTCCGTTGTGGAACTGTCGAGATCGTAAGCCAGTGAATTTTGGCAACGGACAAGACGACAGATTCTATCACACTTTGTCTGCTATGAACAAGTATTTGGTAAGTAACAGGTAACCACTGGGCCCCACTTGTTGAACGTGTATCCGCTGATCATCGTAAATGATTTCCAGACAGTCATAGTAAAATATTGTGTAACTTGGACGTTATTTTTTTTAGATACAGTAAACACCCACGTATAAGAACCTAGAATTTAAGAACATGTTGGGCTAAAAATTTCATTTTAGACCCCCCTTACATAAGAACCATTTTGGCCCAAAAAATTAAACAGGTTCTTATTTTAGAAAATGACCTTGAAATTCAAGCATCTGGAACAAATTTTAAATTGCACAGATCTTGTTTAACACCTTTTTTTTTTCATTGCTATTATTGAAATATAAAGGTATCAGCATCCTCATTAGAGGAAATCAGTCATAACGGCCATATGTATCATAGAGTAGATATCTTTTGTGGAAGCAAGAACCAATTTAAGAACCTAGCCAGCCTAAAACTACTGTAAATACCATTCTTATAAGAACCTATTTAGCCTAACTTGGAAAAATCTAGCTTCTTATATGTGGGTGTTTACTGTATGGGTATACGCGCGTTCAGTGAACCGTATCATACAGTGCGTTCGCTAAAATCAGAAACCCATAAGGGTTGAAACGTGTAACGCGCGTTCACAGCTTCCGAATATTCAGTGCGAACTGATTGGTTGAATGTTCCAGTGCTAAGTACCATATTTGGAAACCCCTCGCTCTTGTTGTTCCAAATATGGTACTTAGCAAATTGAATATTCAGAAGCTTGTTTCCCAGCACACAAGGGGCCGTTACACGTTTCAACCCTTATGGGTTTCTGCTAAAATTTAATATCAATTTTTTGTCTGTGACTGGTGGAACTCGGCTCGGCGCACGTGAAACCCCATGCGAGTCCAGCAACCTATCACTGATGTCGAGGCGCTCTATCTTTCCTCAGAATTTTATTTTGTTACTAGTGAATTAGCCACTTCTTTCCACAGAAAAACAGTGTTCCTGAAGCACTTGTTGCCGGCCTGTATGTGGTCAAAGAGGGCAACAAAGTCATTCTGCAGATTTCGAACAGCGGGCAGGGAGCGGTATGAGAGTTACATGTACTTTGCAGTGAAATGTGTAGAGTAACTTTTCATGATACGTAATGGGTTATTTAAAATGCTCATCGTCTCTCTCAAAAGCTTCCTACTTAGTTTTACAGTCAGATGCAGACTTGCTGAAAATGGATTCATCGTATACCCGTTTGACCTTTATTCGACTATTCATTGGACTCGATTTTTTTCGCATTCAGTGCACCCCTGCTTATTTCGTTTAAGTCAAAATTTTCGTTGGATTTTGAACTAAGAAACGAGGAAAAAGGGCTGATTTAAGTGCAAACAAAAGAACATTGAAATGGTAGCCGCGGAGAAGAGGAAGTGACTCATACATAGCACGTCTACTGGAGTGCGACAGTTGACTATAGATCTGTAATTATACTGTATATGGCCATGAATATTTTTCATTGGACCGAGGGTTTTTCTATATAGAAATTCGTCGACTCGGGCACTATCGTAACGGTATTGAGCTAAGTTTCTCATTCCCACGACACCGCTTTGAGTCGAGGTTGCTCTGTAAGAGTCCTCTTGTTACGCATGTTTCACAGGTCGTGGAACTCTTTGACCGTCTGGTAAAGAAAGAGAGCCAAACAGCAACCGTTCCTCTGCTGTCTGACATACCTCCGTATATAGATCACTGCAGGGTCGTGCTGTGCAATGACCGAGGTGGAAGATATGTGCAATCCTTTGGAAACGTATCAAATACATCAGGTAACGTAATTTGATAAGGAAAATTCCTGTGAATGATTGGAGTCCACACTCCACGTTGTCCATCTCGCGTCTAGTCGTTTGCGGTCCGTGTGAAAATAGAGAGATTAAGGATCGCGTTAACGTGAATCGGCAAAAGCGAAAAGGTGGGCTTCTGCTTGTGATAAGAGCATGAAAATTGGTATTCTAACTCGTCTCTCTCTTTTGCAAAGTTAGTTGATACCTGCTGCTAACACGCAAGACATGAGCTCATATCAAACGACTCTCTTCCATTTGTGACAAAACGACAATTTTAGTCCGACATTTGCCCGTAAACGTGAGGCTTAGGGCGCGTTTTTTTATCCAAAATTCTGGAATAAGAATGGTTGGTAATGAATGCTAGGAATAATTCGGTTTGCCTGCATAAAAAAACGTCAGTCGAGATGAGCGGTCCTGGAACGAGTAAACATTGCGTAACATATATGACGGCCGACGAAGAGGCTGACACTGCTGCCGTTATCGAAGCAATTTTCCTTGTCAACAAAGAGGAGGAAGAAAATCGGGAGACTGTTTTGGATTTGCTGAATTTTTTGGCAGTCCTAGGTACAAAGGAGAGGCAATCAATTGCCAAATTGCCTTTTTCTTGTACGAAACATCACTGAAAAACCTCGTACTTTTGTACAATGAAATTAGAAGCAATGTTTCATTGAGTCCAAAAGTGTAACCTGATTTTTTCTCCGGTAGAGACGTATTTGAATCTGCAGCGCTCATCTTGTCGTCCGCCATCTTGAATTTTCATTCGCAACATACTGTTCATTCTGCCCCTGGGAACAGAATGGATGGAATGGCGTTCTGTCCATTCCGGAATAGGAATGCGGAATAGGAAAACGCGCGCATTTGACATTCTGGTGATTCTGCCCCTGGGAGCAGAATGGATGGAATGGCGTTCTGTCCATTCCGGAATAGAAATGCGGAATAGAAAAACGCGCGCATTTGACATTCTGTTCATTCTGCCCCTGGGAGCAGAATGGATGGAATGGCGTTGTCCATTCCGGAATAGGAATGCGGAATAGAAAAACGCGCGCATTTGACATTCTGGTCATTCTGCCCCTGGGAACAGAATGGATGGATGGAATGGCGTTGTGTCCATTCCGGAATAGGAATGCGGAATAGAAAAACGCGCGCATTTGACATTCTGGTGATTCTGCGCCTGGGAACAGAATGGATGGAATGGCGTTCTGTCCATTCCGGAATAGGAATGCGGAATAGAAAAACGCGCGCATTTTACATTGTAGCCATTCTTATTCCAGAATTGTGAATTTAAAAACGAACCCTTAATCTCCTTAGTATTTTAGAACACGCGAAGCGCCCAGGAATGAGATTTTGAAACAAAAGATAGCCCGACGTCTGTTTCGTATGGATAGCCATTTGTAGTTTGAGTGACACGAACACTTTTATTATGGAGTGTACATTAGACCTTTATCAGTCCATCCTTGAAATTTGATGGGAGTATATCTTGTACGTTCGCGAGTTTTTTGGGTGTAAATTTAGGACTAGGGAAATGAAAGGGAATCGATACGACGAACTGTGTTGGCCCTAAACAAAGAGCTTACTGGTATGCGCAGGAACAACGGTCGCGCGAACTCTGGAGGTGAGTAGCACCAGATTTCACCAGGGCATTTTTCGCGTGGGGGAGTCTCATAGTGTAGGGGAACCCTGAGTAGGACTATGAAGTGTTGAGTACATGAGCCTGGGTTTTAACCACCGGAACGTGAACGGGGGCCATTAAGTGTCCAATGCTATATTTATTGTTCATTGTAGTATCAATTCACTTACTTTCTGTCGTCAGCAAGGGGTATTGATGATACAGCGTGCGCGGGAAGCGCTCCCGTTCGAACGAAAAGATACGAATTAAATTTTCGAATTCGGCTTGGTATTCCATGAAGCCAGAGTTCAAACCATCTACCACACCCGTGAAATGACAATGTCACTTGAATTTGATTTTTTATTGTTTAGTTGTAGGACTTGGATTTTTGATGCTTCATCTTGGAGTCGATTCTTCCTCCCCTCTTAACTTTGGGGGCCAACTTTTGGACGGTAAGTATCAATAGAGAGCTTAGGCTTTACTCTTCTACTGGTCATAAAACCATAATGTGAACTTATTGTTTTGCACGGAGTTTATGTCCGTACGGACCCGGCGCAGCGACCATTTTTTCTTCTATTCTATGACCAGGCGAAATTTTGTTTTCCTCACAATGTTTTCTCGTTTGCCCAGCAATAAATTTTCTTTTAAGCAGTCGATGGAAAGTAGTTGAGATTCTTGCTGTGAAAGCACATTATCCCCAAATCCATCAGGATTAAAAAAACCTTGCTTTGGTCGTGTCCACTTGCTGTCCCTCATTTTGTGCTAACAACGCAAAAACAACGATTAAGAAAAATCTTGTTTACGAACTGCCCCAACGGATCCTGAGGACTTTTTTTTCCAGACCGGCTCGCGCAAACCCGTCCAGAACCCGCGTACGTCAATTTCGATGTGATTTCCAATAGGATTGCGTCAGTGGATATGTAGAAGTCTTATGATCAAAAATTCCTTCTTTTTGTTTTTTGTTATTACTTGATCGGCAGCATTCACTAAAAGGAAAGAAATGAGCTGAAATGGAATGGGTTTCGTTGTGCTTGGACAAACAGTAAATTCCAACCCGACATTTGCGGTAAACAAACGCGAAACTCAGTTTGTCAAATGTTTCACTTGTCTACTGCTCGCAAATTACCTAGTAGATTGTTTTCATTTTGTGCGGTGACAACTCTACCACTGCGATTTCGATCGACGCAAAACTATCTGTCACAAAGTAAATACGATTCTCTACCGAAACACCCCAAGTGCACTTGGGTTTTTCTCGTGCACGTAGAATCAAAATAAAGGAAACAAATTAAAATTTGCTGGTGATGGTCCATGTCAAGCATATTATTTAACGGTATAACAAACACGGTACCAGACGCGTCGAATTTATACAGGATACTGACAGTGAACTGTTGAATGTTTCTGCAGATGGCGTACTGCTTTTCTTCTCCAAAAGTCACACTGAGAAACTCCGACAAAGCTTAAAAGAAAGATCTAACTGCTATTTTTTTCTGGGCGATAAATTTGAAATCGCACACTTCGAGCTTCGCTGGATGCAAGATGCCAGTTATCACGTAACGAGAGCATCCAGACGGAATTTACAACAGAAAGCACCTGTTAACTCCATCCCTTCCCCTCCCATGGAAACCTCAACGACAAATACGACTGCTGGAGACAAAACAGTTCAAGGGACTGGTAGTGACTATTACCCAGGCCGTGCAACCATCGACATCCGGTATTCGGGCTTCGGAAGCGAGATTGAACTTTTGAAAGAAGTGTTTGACGACCACACAAAGATTTTGCATATTTTGGAGGGGAACATCCGGCAAGCGTGCACAGAGCCACTTATGAAACACGCAAATAAAATGGAGCCTGGTGAGCATCTACAATTGCAGATGCGTGTTGAGCTCAAACCGAGTTACAAGGTAAGTGACTTTTCAAGTTCAAGTAGGGTTAAGGTTACATATTGGTATTTAGTCATAACACACATTGTTACGTGACAAGGACTTATCACGGAACGGCTCGCGGAAAAGTACTTGCGAAATCTCGAGGCAAAATTTGCTCCTGGATTTAAGGAAAGCTAGCTCCGTTGCGCAGTGTAGACTTGCTATCGAGCAGGTATTTGGCGAAACGCCATTCAACTTGATGAAATGTTGGACAAATAATGACAGATCGAAATCAGTACATTTTTCAGTCGAAGATTGTTTGATACACGTCCCATGACTTGCATCCAACAAGTTGTTGAACGAACAGATGTTTTATTGCACTTAATACGTAGCGTACGA
>NC_090870.1:42587732-42592732 GCF_036669935.1 Montipora foliosa | reverse complement strand
TTCACGAGTCCAGCTGGACAGTCACTATGGTCTTTTTGTACAAAAACCAGGGGCCCGTTTCTCAAAAGTCCCGAAGCTTTTCGATCCTTTGTCGGGTGTCACAATTCTCTCTGTATCTTGAGAGCTGAGAGGTTTTAAGTTGTCAAACTTCCTAATCATTTTGCTTTTTGTTATTTTTAAAACATGTTAAAAGACGACCTTATCAAAACAAGCTGAAGGCATTTTCATAAATGGCCTTTCGGTACCGAAAAGTTATCGGTACCTTCGAGAAACGGTCAGATACTTTTATCCTGTGGATAAGTCACTATCCGACAGTTTCAATCTGTGCAAAGATTTCAGTATTTGCTCACGCAACCGTGAATATTCACATTCTAAGCACATCTAAACAAATGCGAGGACGAAAACTATTGCCAACGTTTAACGTCGAGTATGTTTTATACTCTGGGATAGGGACTTATCCACTTGATATTTGTCCAGCTTTGAACAACAGGGGAAAGATAAAGGTGGCTGAACACAGTTTTTTCGCGGTCAGTGGTATTCATTGAAGAGGATTTTGAGGTACGGCGAGAACGTTTTTCTCTTTTTCGCGATGGTCTTGGAAATGGGATGTAAATTCGCTTCCATTACGTAAAACGTCATGGTAATCGTTTGGAGGAATCCATTCTCGTTCCCAGAGCTGCGAGATCGATCCGAGGCGCTGGCCAAGAGGATCGCAGCTCTGGGAACGAGAATGGGAGGAATCCAGAAAAATGCTGTGCATACGCATGCGCATTCGCTCAAAATTTGAGACCAACAGCTGTTGGCTGTTTTACCAAAATTTCTTGCTAACCCGTCACTGGATTTTGCAGAATTTAGAATTCAAATAGTTCCGACTACAAATGAGTCGTCTTTGAAAAATTCAGAAATGTAACGGACAAAAATTTGGGAAAACTCAAAAACGTCTGTCAGCGGATTATGAAAAACCGGTCTCTTGAAATTATACGAGAACAGCTGTTGAACGTACTTTATTTTTATCATTTTTAGTAAGCTAAAATAATGAGTGAATTTTGTAAAAATGTTTAGACTTTGTTTTAAATCTAGGTATGGTAACAGCCTGTAGAGTACATTAAGGGCGCGTTCGATTGACCCTATTCCGGAATAAGAATACGTGGAGTAATGAATTAAAACGGTATGTCAGGCGCTTTTGAAGCAACAAGGATAATAAATATATGCTTAAAAGAGCATTTTAGCAAGTGTTTGATAATTTTAATGTGAATCTCCGTGAAAACGAAGGATTTCTAACTTCTATTCCATGTATTCCTATTCCGGAATACGGTCAATCGAACGCGTCCTAACTGTCACGGTTAGGGTTAGAAACCTTCGTAGTAGAACTTATCAGCTACCAAGTTTGAGATTCTAGGGAAAAACTGCAGAAATATTGCAAAAATGGAAGTGTAAATGCTCTAAAACTGTGTTCAGCCACCTTAAAAGAGGCAATGAAAACGCTATGAATTCGAAAATGTGAAAAGGAAGATGAAAACTTCTCCCCCTCGTAGGCAATCATGAAAGCGTTCGATACAGAACCGCGAAAATTGTTTTACAGCTTCCTGTAGCTGTAACTTTTCCATTAGCCAGTCCTTTAGTGTAATTTGAGTGACGTCATTTATCAGGGTGTTAATGTGTCTTTCTGTTCCCGGCCCCGATAAAAGTCCCCATGTTTCAAGGTTGATCGGTTGTGACTTCGGCTATTAGAGAGCGCTAAAACAAGGTGGGTTATGAAGGAATCTGCGTAGTGCTAATGTCACAACGTTCGCTCCAAAAACGCCGTTCTATATCCATTTTCGGGATCCAGTTTGCCACGGCATTGCGACGTTTGTCTTGATTTACAGCCCATTCTGTTTCTACCTTTTTCTATGAGAGGAATTAAGCTTTGACTGAGTAGTTTGAAGTGTTTTTGTACTCATACTAATCTCGTATATACAGGGGCACCCAACGAATCTGTTCCTCACATTATCTGTTCCCCAGAGGAATCTTGCTGGCTGGCAAAAATACAGGTGTTTCGATGAGCTGGCTGGGAAATTTTGTTATTACTCGGAATACCTGAAAGGTATCCGAGTTATATTCTGGGAAGAATTTAGTTTTCTGTGCAGCAAATGGACAATAGAATTAGGAGGGGGTGATTTCATTGGCTAAAAGCAATGTACTACACCCCTCCGAGCAATAAATTTGACCTCCCTCTGTGACAAAACAACTGCAACAAAAAATAAACACAAGCGCGAAGGAGTAGATTTCAGATAGCGAGAGACTTGAAACAGCCTCACGTCTAACAGAATTCGATGAAAATCGAAATTTATAACGTGCAGTGGAGCAACTAAATGATGGGTTCTACGTTGGGGCTTCAGCGTGACTCGTTTAATTTCGTTTGCTGATTCAAAGCCTATGTTCCACGATATAGCAAATGACGCAATGCAATGCAGCTAAACGTGAATATGCTGGATTCAGCCGTCTAGAAATGTTATGAATAAGATATTTACTATAATCCTGCCTGTTGAGAACATGACTAAATCGCCAACTTCCAGCAGCGGTATGTTATAAATGGCCGAGATTTGAATTGTGGGAATTGATTTACCACAGCTTTCATATCGATAGTTTTTCGACCATTGAAAAATTTACGTGTGATAGATCATTTTCACTGTCACGCAACAAAAATATAAATTCGAAACGTTCGATGAAAAAGGCCAATAACTTGGAATGTTGCGGGAAACAAATTTAGACCCCACCTCCAATTCTCAGATCTGTGCGATACATCGTTTCTGAGCTCTTTGTCGAAGCGTTGAAATCACACAACTTTTACTTGTGTGGGTGGATCAAAGTGGACTTTACTTTGCCTTGAAAGCGCTTACTTTTCGCTCATGAGATAAAATGTATGAACACATCTCCTAATGTACTTGAAAGGCTCAAACTGCTTAGATTCATAGGGATAGATAATTTTTTCAATCAAATACAGCGGAAGCCCGCCTAACGGCCATACATTCTCTTATAGAAAACCCTCGTTAATGCGGTCACCCGTTAACACGGCCAACGGCCACAATTTTAAATCCCAAACAGTAGAGTCCTCTATAATTTCACCCCGTTAACTCGGCCACTCACGCCAAACGCCTGTGACATGTTAATTGCATTGACCCTCGTTAGTTACCGCTGTAATCGAACAGCCGATTTACTTTACAAAGTACTGTCAGCAACACTCCTACCGGTTTTCATTACAAACATGATCTTGACACTACTGTAAAATCCAGTAAGGCAAATCGCGAAGGGTTAAGTCTTTGTGCTTTCATCAAGAACACGATTGATACTTAAGTCTTTCGGTTAGGTAATTACGGCGGCTTCCGTTTTTTAGAAGCATAGTAAGCTGGGCCTGTTCTTGTTTTGATTTTAGGCTCGGAACGTACAGTACACTTAACAATTTTAAGCGTTTTACCTACTGTGCGAAGTTTCAAGTATTTTATACAATTACTGTACGTACATTCTTGTTGTTTATTAAAGAGAAAAGTTTTTCTGGAAGTGCAAATGCGATATTTGTCATTAAGGCCCTTTAGTCATGAATTTCACCCTACGCCCCGTAATACGGCCACCCCGTTAATACGGCCAATTTTTTTCGGCCCGTTGATGACCGTATTAACGGGGTTGCACTGTAGCTTGGTATCATGTTGTCACCATGACTCAGCTACGTAAGGAGAGAATTAGGAAATTCGAAATGCTGTATTTTCGAAACGAAAGACGTCATGGAACTGGAAACTTGGAGAAAGATTTATTTTTCGGGTATCTTCAACCTCCTATAGATGATAATTCAGAAGGCCTTGCTAATTTGATGATCTAACTATGAACCATCTATGGTTTGACAGTTACGTGCTACTGCAAAGCTTTTTTTATCTCGAAAACGGCGGCTTTATTAAACGCGTAAACGGGCTCAATTGGTCGGTTAGAAACAAAATACGAAAGCTACGAGAAGTAACTGTTGTAAGAATTAAAACCTCACCTCAGAACCGTATTCTTCCCAGATCATCTGCGAACATGGGGCACCCGCACATTTCGTTCGTCCTCGCGAACTATCGGCAATTCATCGCACTGTTTGCAGAGTCCGAACTTTGATACCCTTCGTATGCGGATTTGCTCTGAAGTGTATTCTATTGTTACATACTCATTTTCGGAAAAACTAAACACGATGGCAATAGTGACTACGCGCATGCGCAGTAGTCACAAAAACTACCTCGTCCAAAATGTATCACCCTAATACTGCGCCACTTGGTATTCCGAGTAAACGCTTTAAAAAAGCGTCTTGTTGATAGAGGTTTTGCCTGGGAATTACTGACTTCTTCTAGCATTTCAATCCGAGCTGGCTGTAGAAACTCTGAAGACTGAGGACGACTAAAAAAAAAAAAAAAAGAGAAGCCCTTCCCTCTCCCAGAGAGTAGTCACAAACATACGACGGCTGGTCAGAGTGATTGCGCTTGCGGAAAAAACCTGTTTTGTCCCGGTTTTGTCGCTTTTGTTCGGTCGTTTTGGATCGAGGGATTTGAAAGCGCGCAGAATTCCAGGGTGGCAAATAAATTGGATCAGCTGGCTGGGAAACCAACCAATTTTATCTAGCTGGCTGGGAAATTTCTTGTGTGTCTTGCTGGGAAAAAGGAACAGATATTGTTTTCCCAGCAACACTGAAAAACACCTGAAAATGCCTTAATAATATTTATTTTCATTAACTGGGGTATAATAATACATTTTACAACAAATTGGTCGTTGGGTGCCCCTGTATATACTTCTGGAAAACAATTTTTTTTCATCATGCCGACCTTCAGTAGAAGGCTCGCATCAAGAAAGTGACCAAACTTTTTCTGTAGAGAGGGCGCAAACCCCTCCCTGATCGCAGGTTATTCACGTGGGATTTTTAGGAATAAGAGAAAGCGCTGTTTGCCGATTCGTGTGCAGACTTAGATTATTATCTTTGACAGTCACTGTAGGTTTCT
>NC_090870.1:42567732-42582732 GCF_036669935.1 Montipora foliosa | reverse complement strand
GGCTACAAGGCTCCAAGTGGTACTTCGAACGGCAAAACAAAGGCTTTTGAACGTACTATACAGAAAAAAAAACAAGATGCTAGGAAATCCTCAGCAACATGTATTCAAGAGGATTCGTAACCCGTGGTGTCGCAAGGGATCCAAAAATGTACGAAATTCACGTAGTCACGTAGTCACGTAGTCCCAGGGTGTCTCTAATCCCGCCTCCTTTTTCAAGTAGCAATCGTGTACATCATCTTCTCTTTTTCTTTTTGACATTAGACGTTGTTGTTGCTGACATTGTTGCCAAAAAAAAGCAGTAGAGAAACATACAATTTTTACATTGCTTTCAGTCAACGGTTTTCTTAAATTAAATTTGAAATTTAAGGCCTGTGTTTATTTTTATTGACCTTTGGGGATCAGTTCACCAGGCACAAGCATTCCAAGGATGTCAGTAATATATCATTTCATTTCATTTCATAATGGAACCCTGATGTAACTGAGGCAGCCATATACAACCAAGAATTCTGCATAGCGAACTATATTTTTCAGCACTAAAATAGTAAAATGAATGAAAAAGAACCCTGTCACAACAGCATCTTTCTCCAGAGCATTACACGTCGTTTTATCGGTCATATTGGAGTTGCTCTGTTTATCCCATAATCTGTAAGGGGTAAAAGGCGTGACGATCACCGGTATGCAAGTGTGCACATCCAGAAATGAGATAGGTAGACAGATTTCTGACAATGGAGGATTGCGTAAAACATTTGAAAAAAACGTATGTATTTATTGGCGAAAAGCGTATTTTATATATAATTCGGCTACTTAGACAGTCTTTAATCTCTCCTATTCAAAAACTTACCATCAGTTATCTCAAACTGAAGAGACTACATATTTGATATACGTTGTGAATTGTGAAATTGCTCCGTGGAAAACTTGGGAAATAGCATTTCCGAGTACTATAAGATATATTACGAAAATTTACCAGAGCACTTGCGTAAAGTACAACTATTTTTACACCATTGCTTGTTACGTGAATAAAGTTTCATAACATGTACAGGGTGTATTAGGTATAAATAAAAGTGAACTGCTCTAATAAAGGTCAAAAAATTTGTCTTGTACCTGGAAGAGCTGATCACTATGCTGCGACACGTTCAAAAAGTTTTCTACTTCGTCATGACCAACCGTGGTAATTCTGATCCAGCACAACAGCTTTTGAGCTTGCTACAGACCTACCAGGCTACTAGGAGTTCTACCCACTCTGAGACGCCGGCGGCTAGTGCTTCTACCATCGCATGGTCTTTGCGAGACGATAACGTGCTTGCCGAAAATGTAGGCCGCATGCTGTAGGTTCCTCGCTCTCAGCATCACAACAAAATCGTCCGCTCATGCCGTCTTTGCATCAGCCCTCTTCCTAAAGGACGGTTTGTCCCTTACGGCAGGGGAAAAAAAAGGGAACCTAAATCATACGACATGAAGGTAGTCGTAATTGACTTTATTCGTGAAGTGGACGAGACTGGCCAAACAAAGCACTTTGATGGAAAGACTCTCATGGAAACTCCGCTCCGTGTCCGGGAAAACGAACTGGATCCTCCAATTCGGGCTAGGATCTTGAGCATCATTAAGTCTCGATTCCAGTCGTTCGATGGAACTTTTTTCTACGCGTCAAGACAGGGCAGGACAATTATTAACTTAAGTCCTTGCCAAACACTTGATGGTAAGGCCGTTTATACACTGAAGTCAAAATCGACCAACAATTTGTACGTGATGTTGTCGAAACGGGCACCAGGCAATTGGCCAACGGATGATTGCCATGAAGAGGAACTGGAGGTAGCGCATCATGATGATGTAAGTGTTAATGTAAGTGTTAAAACAATTTATTGATAAGCCGTTTAGTTCTTTTCGTTCTTTTTTCCTGTTTGACTAGTAGTTCTATTGCCAATAATAATATATCTCGGCATATACCTTAGGGAGGGAGCTCTGAAACCAGGAACCACTAATTCTACTGTGTACTCTCTAAGATATCATTTGTTATTGAGTTATGTCAGAAACAATGAGCCAATTTTGCGAAGTATTCATCTTTTGGCAACCCCATTTAAGAGGCCAAAGGAGTCTGTATACTGTACTCTTGTGACTTTCTATGAAGGCTTATTTTCTAGTAAATGTATGCGGGAGTGGAAGGCAATCTATGTTTCCACAGCCATATGGACCAAAATAATTTGTTTACATTTCTACCCCCATATTGTACAATGAACTTTACTGAATTTGACTTCTTTACATGTTGATTATCGATATTTTATGTTTTATGCTTTTACGTCCACCAAAATCTTGCATTTCAGCAGAGAAGGGTGGTCCTCGCCTCACCTCGTGTAAGAATATACCCTAAATAATCGAGAACAAGCTAGTTTTAAATGCATGCAAAAACTAATTCAAACACTGTATGAGAGGTATACAGTCCATGCCGCATGAGTTATGTGTTTTAAAGAAGCCCTGACACGAATACAGTTTTCTTTCGTTCAACCTTTGGTGCGACGTGTCACCTGACTAACAAGAATGTCTTTCTTTTAGGAGGCCGAGTATGACACTGGGCGCTGTTGACATTCTCGGCGACAAGCTCGAACCCAAAATCTACCGCTGCCGGTAGCAACGCGAGTTTTTTTTTGGGTCAACTTTTTCTGTAATTAGAATAATGATAAAATTTGAAAGGATTGTATTTTCATAGTATGATTCAGGCAAATCGGTTTTGAGTCCTCGGTTCTGTTTAATGAAATGAACATATAAGGTATTGACCACGAAACACACGTTGCCAAAGTGAGTAAAACTATCCGAATTTTGTCTTGCAAATTCAAACGTTGTATCGTCTTTTTCAAATGATTGAGAACACATGTTACTGAAATTAAATAATGCAAGGACTGTGGCATGCCCAAAAGTAATTTTATTTGGTATATTAGAAATATTTACACGGGGTAAGGGTAATCGTTGCGTTGCCCTCTCTATCTGGAATTCCCGATTCTGTTTCCAAGATGTCCTTTCTTATTAAACAAAAACTCCCCTCTTTGTTTCACCAATTTTTTATTTTCATATCATTATATTAAAATACTATTTCTGACTTGTTTCTGACGTGCTACCCTTGGATTCGTTTTTCTTTACAGTTTCGACGTGTCTCACTGCCTGCTATGGTTCCTGGGGCTAATTCACCAAGGAGTAAAGGGCACGACTCCTCAGCGAATTCCATTTGTGATTACGAGGAAGATATCGTTAACGTATGTTCCCAGAGCATTACAAAAACGTTAACCGCACTTGTAAAATATCAAATTGACAACTAGATTCCAGATTTTCATCTCAAACTTTACAAGAGAGGATCTGTGACTAGAGTGAAGGCCAAATCTGCTCGTCCCTGGATCGAGAAGCGCAGATAATCTAAGTGTTTTCGCTTTTTGGTGTTTTCTTTTGTAGCCTTTCTGTGGTCATGATAATCTGCCGCTAAGGACAAGTCGCGAATTCAGCGGAAGAGGTAAAATCGATAGATATGAGCATTTGTTCCTGACTATGTTATGAATCGTCAATCGACATGCTCAGGTGCTAGAATCTTTCACACTTGGTTACTTGATGGTCGCATATCAAGTGCTATTTAAAATTCACATTTTTGCCCCGTTTTCTTTTAACTTCTTATGCATATTTACATTTCTGACTAAAGGTTGAGAGCCAGTGAGCCGGAATCATTTGTATTTCGCTCTGTATAATGGGTTTTACGTCAAAATTAGTGTTTTGATTTGCTCGTTGTATTTAATTTTCATTATTCCCGTAGACCTGGAAGTAATTTTAACCTTTAACATGTACATCATTGCAAGAATTAAGGCAGACTTACATGCGCGTCAACTAGTCACATCGACCTCTTTCTTCTAATTCAGAATTTCGTTTGCGTTTTGGCTGTGAATCTTAATGACAGGTTTCTACAACCCTGATGGAAAGTCCTGCAGCGTAATCGCAGCACTGGCGTTACTACAGTACATAAAACCGTTTATGGATTTAGTGGCATCAAAGAAAGGTGCTCTTTGTCAGAAGCTACATGAGGTAAAGAAAAAAGTTATGGAGACTTAACTCTAGTCTAGCAGGCATTTTCGGTATCCGAAACTCAGTGCCTGTTGCTTCTTCGACAACGGAATTTTAATGAAGATAAGGTAAAACCTAGAATTGGCGCTTCCCCTCAAACGAGCGCCCCCTACAAATAAGCGCCCCTCCTATTGCCTAAAATTTAACATAAGCGCCCCCGCCCCCTGTAATAGGCCACCCCCTCCTCTCCCCTTGTTTTATGGAAGAGTACTAAGACTTACTCTTCTCCCCTTGTTTTATGCAAGAGTACTGAAAAAACAAAGGATATATAGTTTTGGTCGTGTTCAATCACGAGAAAGTGATCAACAACTCATGCAAATTGACCGTCGCACCGGATCCTTCTCACAGACTTCTGTGGGATTGACACGTCCGTCAATTGGTGGTTTTACATCGGAAATAAAAATCGTCACCATTCAATAAATTAAGTCAAGAATCAGGTATATTATAGATGACTGATAGACAAAAAAATTTGCCCACATTTAGGTCTGTGCGGTTGTTCATTCCCGCGTTGTTCGAAAAAGCGTTTTACCCAAATTTATAGAGCTTTGTATGGAGAAGCCAGCTTGGTGCCCTTCCGAGGGGCACCAACATGGCGGCTGTAAAGCAACAGAGAGATCTGTCGTTAAGTTTTGCCATTGAAACAAAAAAAATATCACTCTAGAGTTCTGACTCATTGAATTTAATACTTCTTTTAGTGCAAGAAATATTCAGTTAGCAAAAACGTAGGCGAAAACTGCTCTTTTGGCCTATGCGAGATCGTTCTCAGGGCACCATTTCATGTCACGCAACGCATAAACTTAGAAATTTAATAAATGTCCTCTATAACAAAATGAGAAACCCTGTCGAGCTTAAACGTCGTAAAACATCAATTTATGACAGGGTCTTATATCTGATGGCACTAAAACTTCACCGGGATTGCTGCTAATTTGTTATTTAGGAAAATGATTACGTCACATGAAAACAAAGGATAATCAATAGCGAGCTTCTTTCCCCAGTGCACATTACAGCATGATCAAGTTCAAAACGTTCAGTGTTAGCCAAAGCGATGACTGTATTTATGAATATAGATCTAGGACTGAAAAAAAAAAGTTTTCATTTGAGGACGGCAAAATGTGCTCGTTTTATACTTTTAGATATATCAGCTCAGAGGACTGAAGGATGAAAGTATTTTGAAACCGCCCGATGAGTTGAGAACTTTGTTGGGATTTCCAACCGACGAAGACATGGATGCCAATGAATTCATGTACACGCTTTTAGGGCAAATCCTCAAGGATGAGGTAACTAAGTCAGTGAGTCAGTGAGTCAGTCGGTCAGTCAGTCACTCAGTCAGTCACGCAGTTAGTCAGTCAGTCAGTTAGTCAGTCACTACAAGTAAGTAAGTAAGTAAGTAAAATCCTTTATTTAGACGCGAGTATAGTTGAAGCAAAATACATGCTTAAGGGGTGGTATATTATCTATGAAAATTACATACTTAACTAGACTAAAGAATATAAAATGAAAAAAGTATATGAAATATAGAAATTTCAAACTGACATAGAGATTCCGGAATTGAAATAGGGATTTACATTTAAAAACAAAAAATGAATAAAGACTTTATCGTTTCGGGTTGTGCCAGTGTATAGCAGCATTTAACCTTAAACATGCATTAGTAGCGAGAAAAGTATTTTTATTTCAGGATCTCATAGGACAGATCTTTAGCGGAAAGCTGAAAGAAAAGATGACACTTGACTCTTCTTCAACGGGTGATGTAACTTTGGAACAAGTCAGTGACATTCCAGGTAGATGATCATGAAAGTCTCAACACGCACATTATTGTAGCACATCAATTTCAGTTTAATATGGCGCAACCAAACGTCGATATTATGTAGATATCACATCGATTCTGTTACCTGGTTCACAGGAAATGACGCTGACGGTGAGAGTCCAGTATATTCTATCGGTCTAACCAAAACTTCAAATGACATACCACTTCGAGACTTGCTGTGCAACAAGTTGTCGGAAACCTGTTCGGCAATTCCGGACAGAACGAACGAACGATGAATGGAAGAAGAAATATCCAGGTAAAATTTTGATTTCTTTTTGTTGTTTTTGTGTTGATTAAAGGGATGGCGAATGGTAAACGTGAGACTGTGCGAGACGGTGATCCCTACGGTGTCTCAGAATTCCTTAATCTTGACAGAAAAGTCATATCGGGTCTCTGAGACGACGTTGAAAAACAAATCGGGATTACTTCTATGTATCACTCTGTATCACTCGTACGGGACTTTTTTGCTCTGCTTCCAGAAGGTGAAGCTGACGCACAATGCCATAAAATGAATAATTTTGACCCTGCCCCCCAAGTTACTATTTTTGCCCTGGAAAGAGGAACAAGATCAACAGATAAAAAGGTATTCTATTACACTATTTTCCATTATGATAAGGATATCTTTTTATAAAAATATCATGGAGGCTCAGACTGGGCTAATTCGACGAGTACATCTTGCGAAAACTGACCCGAGACTTTTAATAAGTGGTGAATACAGCCTGGTCATGAAAAACATGCATTCGTATGAAATAAATTGCTTCTGAATATCTGCTCTTCTGCGAAATTAAAATATTCTTGTTTGTGACCCTCCTTTGTGTTTGAACAGGACAATCGACCCGTAAAAATACCAAACATAATACCAGAGGCTGACTTCACACACCCAGAGGACGAGTGCATCCACTCTATGCATTCAGGCGGAGGGGGCAGTCTCTTCCTATTTGGAATGATCATGCACTCAGAAATGAGAAACCACTATTATTCAATGGTTGGAGTAAACGACACTTCATGGTAAGCACAATATACTGTTTGCGAGTGTAGCAATACAGTATTTGTTACATTTGAACGGTAATAAGGTAATTTGTGACAAATACGTCGAAGCAGCTTTTCAAATCGAACATAACTAACAATGCGTTGTTGACCAAGCGATGGCTGGCTATATATATTCCCTTCGCGCCTTTCTCGACCGAGATGTGGTTCATCTAAAGGATTGCACAAAAGTAAACAAACATCTCTAAGTAAACAGCCATCTCTAACAAACGCTTAGTCAATGGAAACTTAATCAGTTACGTTAAATTATTTACATTTATTTACAGTTATTGTAAAACATTAGTTCTGATATGTCGATAGGCGGTAGGAATTTCTACTTACACTTGTCTTTAGCCTAATTCAAGAACATTAGCATTATTTCTTTCATTTCTCAGTCAGAAAGGCAGAATTTAACAATTTTCTTTTTCTCATGATGTGTAGGATAGTGCATGATGATTTGAGCACCTACCAATTGGACATGACGGATGATTTGCTCAAAGATCTCGGCGGAAAAGATCGCAAGGACTCCTCTAGTACCCTTTTTTGCAAACGTTAATAAACAGAGTATACAATATCACGCATAGAGACATTGATAGCGAATAATCTAACTGTTTTAGTGAAAATTTACTAGCCAGTCAATACTTTCTCTAAATCCTCTTCACAGACACTTTGAAAACGCAAAGTATCGACCATCATTTCGATATCAAGCGCGCATAGTGCCACGCTAGCTATTCACTATCTATTTAACAATTAGATTATGAGCTTGAGATTTCTATCGCGCGCGAGGGAAAAAGGTGATCCAGTTATGATTTTCGCAGGTTATCCCGCCGAAATGAAAGAATTTTTGAGTGCAAACCCAGGTCTAAGTTCAAGAATAAAATATAAATTCACTTTCCCGAATTACTCCATGCAAGAGATGGCAACAATTCTTGAAAATGGAATCAGATAGAGTAGTTATCGATATGAAGGAGAAACTAGCCTTGCTGACATCCTCGAGAAAGAAACAACAAAAGAGGTACGGAATCAGCAAAATGGAAGGCTTGCTAAAAACATTTTAGGGGAGGCCATCATAAATTTAAGCAGCCGTCTCTCGTTTGAGGACGACGGTGCGAGGCTCGTGACCCTCGGAGATGAGGACGTAATCCATGGGTGTCGGGCTTTTTGTGAGCCAATTGAACCACCATGTCAGGATACCACAGGATCCGAAAGTACAGAGCCAAAATGATGGGGTTTTTTACCTTGATCGATTAAGTTTTTTCACTTTAGAGTTTTTAATACCAATAGTTAATAATAATAGTTAATAACAGCAACACTGAATTTCTTCTTTGTGTACCTTGTAGCATGAAAATTTTGAAGGTTCTACTGTTTGCGAATTTTGCGGATTGACCTCGATCCCCAGAAATTAGTTCCCGCAGAAATAAACCCGCAAAATAAAACACTGCAGGAATTAACTCCCTTCAGTCTAATTAAAAACTCTGCTTTTAAACCAGAAAGTACTCGTGTTTCAAAAAATCCCCCGCATTAAGGATTCCACCCAAGCTTGTAGTAATACTTTTATTCCATGATCCAATAGACATAATTAATTGGTAGTCTGAAAACTTCTCTCTATGTTGATCGAAACTTTGTAGTAATCTTGGTTATTACCTGAATTTAACTTCTTCTACATTACTAATGACAAGTTACGCCGGGATGGAACAAGTTTCACTGATACATTATAAATCTCTTTCCGAGCAATGTACTTAATAATGTTCAAACGTGCATATCAGTAAAATATGTATCTATTACAGAACTAAAATAAGCCAAACGTTGCGAGCAATAATGTGTTGTTGTAAAAAGGGTTTGGACGATCGATGCAGGGTTAGCACTTGGAACATTTCTGCAATTTAATGTTGATACTTGCCAATAAAATCTATCTATTGTGACTTTTCCTTTTCATCATACGACCGAGATAATCGCTTGTAATTTTCTGAGGCAAATTGATCATTCAGCAAAGAGAATTTATAAGTATTAATTATAGATGAACGCAAATATAACACATAACACGTTACTGGGAAAACAGTATGTTTTAGAAGAATGTATTTTAACATGGAAACGATTACTGGTATAGTTATATATAAATGTAGGCCAGCCTAAAAGCGTAGCTCCTGAGCCGGGTTGTTCAGAGCCCGATTTAGCTAGCCCCCGCAGGGAAAGGTAGAATTTTGATTTGGGTTTTTTTGGACTTTGCGGTGAGGTTTTCTGTATATTGTTTGGCCTCCTGTTTTTAGTTTTAACAATTACCATATACACAAAACAAAGCAGCGAAAAACAGTGGTATGGAAGAAAAAGTTATAAATCGATTAATATTTAATACTCGGTTAGCGTTAAGCGGCTTCCGAACAACCCGGCCCTGTTTTCAATAGGTCAACCTGACATGCGCCCGAGATCCAATTGAAAAACCAGTTCTTGGACAGCGGTCAATTTAAAGCTGGTAAAGCAGTCAATTTAGAGCTGTAAACTTGAGCCCGCGATATGGTCACATGATACTGGTCAGCGGATACCTCGCATTGACAGGTGTCAATTGATCATAATATGGATGTCCAATATCATAGAAGTACACGGTAAACCATGGCTGCATGTCTCTGTCAACCTATTATTTGGAGTATGGCCGCCATGTTGCGCGACTCCGTCGTCGCCGTCGTCGTCGTGCGTACGCGCCCACGAGCAATACGGAGAATTACCTGGTACTTTGTGCGGATGGGTCGAGGATTCGCGCGACGCAATTTATGGCACGCAGGTAGATATCTACTCCGAAATTTGAACTATTCGACAAAGGATCGATTTCTCCAGTAAGGATTTGAAGTTGTTCTTCATTCAGAGGGCAATTTGGTTCTAACAAAGTCACAATGTTATTTTCATCATTGTCAGCTGCACCCATAGCCAGACTGCCACTTTCCACACCATAAACGGTTAAATCAGGATTCCTAATGTCTTGAACAGCAGTGTACCCACCATAATCGTCACTTAACACTCCAGCTATCCATATCTGGTAAGGAGATTGGTTCCCTTCTGTACTTACACTATGGTGGTTCCAGCCTAGCCGAAATTCCTCTAAAGCTCGGTTCAGCCTTGGAAGAAACACATAGTGAAGGCAGAAAACGTCCGTATCATTAGATAGGTCTAGAAGCCCTTCGTTCTCCATAACATTGAAAACTGTATAGAAGCTACACAGGCAACATCGTGTGGTGTCTCTATGCAACCTCTCTATGCCCTGATTGTGGACAGATGAACCTTGTATATGAGATCCACGATTTCGGCTCCTCGTTGACTCCATAAATCTCCCCACTTCGATGTTTTTGCCCCCATAATCAGAGCGAACACGCGATGGAATTCCGTATCTTCTGGTGCTGTCGAGAAAGCTCGACAGTACCGTTTCTGCTCGATTATTTGTGGCACATTTCAGAAATACAACAAGTCTTGAATACCCATCAATCCCACCATGAATGACAAACCCCCAGCGAATGAGTTTATGGAGTCCATCTATATGCCAAAGTGCGTTTGGCACAGGAACATGATACTGGTATCTGGGGTGCATAGCCCGCCAACGGAGAGCAGTGTTGATCGGGTCAATGCGACGAATAATGTCTCTTACGCGATGTCGAGGAACATGTATACCTCTAGAACGAAGGATACCCATGACCATTCTCTCCCCACAATTTACAAATTGAGCTTTTATGCCAGACACTTCTTGTTCAAGATCAACTTCGGAAATACTTGAGAATCGACTTTCTTGAAAATTAAAATTAACTTCTTTTAGTCGTCGCCATAGGGTTGTACGTGACACACATAACGTGTAGCAGATCCTTGTCCAGGTAAATTGCCAGCTTCGAAGATAATCTATTTGAGTTAGGTTAATGACTAGCCTGGGCCTCCCGACACAACCATTACGACTCACGAGGATTTCAGAAAATGTCGAAGAGCTATAGGCTGTGGAGTCAACTGAAAATAACTGTCACTCAACATGATCAATCAGGCATTGTATTGAATTGCTCAGTCGCTTGACGTTCACTCGTATATTTTCAGAAACAGACGTATCCACGTGGACGTCTGCAGTCACGCTCCAATTATCCTTTCGCAAGCAGTGCGATTAGCCTGTAGTCGGAAAAGAAAATCTTGCAGCGTACTTGAGTCCGACGAATGAATTCTTCGTTCCACTTCGCCACATGTGCGTTCCACTACTTCTAGGAATATAATCCACTCACTCTCAGCCATATATTTTTACCAGAATGGCTACTACATGGGGAATATAGTCGATCAAAAAATTATTTCGAAAGATCAGAGGCCACATAAGCTCATGACTAAAAATTACTGGCACGCCAATCATCACACGATAATAATGATCACGCGATAGTCCGTCAAAGGGGACCAACGAAAAACAATTGATTTCAATAATTTACTTTATCGCAATAATAAATTGATATCTAGGTAGAATTTGTTTCAACACGATTGTAAATTGACATCGAAAAGATTGCATTTATTTCAACAGCGCAGTAAATTGACATCAAGGTAAAAATAGATTACTTCATAGAAAGTGCGCCGTACGGGGTTTTATGCACGAGTTGTTTGTGTCAAAAACCCGAACGAGCGAGGAACGAGCGAGTGAGGGTTTTTGACACAAACAACGAGTGAATAAACCCCGTACAAAGCACTTTCTATGTCGTAAACTGTTTATTACACATAACATGAGAATTTTCATTAAAATAGTTTTCTGAACGCGAATTATAAACAAAAACTCACTAACAATAGAACCAAATGCAAATTTAATTTAATTCAATAACAAAGTACGATTTGCACGATTTGCACGAGATGCACGAGTGATTGGCATGGAAACGCCTTTACGCTATCGTTGATTGGTTATACTTTCACATGTGAAATAGCTGTACGCAATTCTGATTGGCTGTATAGGCTTTTTTCACATGTGAAAATAAAGCGTATAGATTTGTACAAATGAGCTTTATGGAATGAAATTCTCGTGTTATGTGTAATAAAAAGTATTTCATCACGGCAGAAAGTATGACATCAAGGTAGAAATTATTTCATCACGGTAGTGAATTGATATCAAGGTAGAAATTGTTTCATCACGGGAGTAAATTGACATCAAGGTAGAAATTATTTCATCACGGTAGTGAATTGACATCAAGGTAAAAATTGTTTCAGCACGGTAGTAAACTGATGTCAAGGTAGAAATTATTTCATCACGGGAGTAAATTGACATCAAGGTAGAAATTGTTTCATCACGGCAGTAAATTGTCATCAAAGGTAGAAATTGTTTCATCACGGCAGTGAATTGACATCAAGGTAGAAATTGTTTCATCACGGCAGTGAATTGACATCAAGGTAGAAATTGTTTCATCACGGCAGTAAATTGACATCAAGGTGGAAATTGCTTCATCACGGCAGTAAATTGATATCAAGGTAGAAATTGCTTCATCTTTGCAGTAAATTTATACCAAGGTAGAAATTGTTTCATCACGGTAGTTAATTGATATCAAGGTACTACCAGGACATTACCTCCTGGTACTGCTTCATAATGGCAGTAAATTGACTTCAAGATCGTGTGACGTTGACAGCAAGGTAGAATTAATCACAATTTACAACATCGATATCAAGGTATAGAAAACGTTACATCACAGTGGGACTTCTTCCGTCACGGCATAAACATTACACATCACGCAAGTAAATAATTTTGAAACAAACGGCGCGCCATAGCTATCTTGTTTTCAACATGTTTATGTGTTGCTATCTCCATGGAGATCATATGCAGTGCGCGTGCGTGGCCCCATGGAAGAGCTGTGCACAAACGAAAAACTTTAAATAACAATGACCACAACCAGGTTTTCTGAGCCCGCGAGACTGAGCACCACCAGCAAACCATTGTTTTAACGAAAACCGCTGGTCAGCAACTTGATTCTGTTCATTGCTGTCTAAGGTCTTCCTGTGCAAACGGATCTAGCATTGTTGCGCTACGCTTCGGCGATCACGGAACAACAGAAATTTCAGAGTTGTTGGCTCAAAAGTTTGACCAGTTTCCAACTACTATTGGATTCCAAACAAGGCAATCTGATACAAATCTGCAAACTATGTATTATATTGACTGTTTTAGTCTTAATTGTGAAGGAGAATCTCTTCGTAGCCAATTAAGTGGTACAAAGGCTCGGTTGCTCCTCCAACAGATATCCGAAAACTCGTTTAAAGTGGTACTATGATAAAAAAAATTCTCTTCCCTTTTTCCTGCAGATTTTTAGAGCTTTGAATTTTATCCAAAGGCTGTTTTCTTTGACTGCAAGTTTTGGATTTCACGGTCCGCCATTACTCACGTTCCAGACTGACTGATTGGACCTCACAGGGTTGGATATAGGATAAGACGACGTCAAAGCCTCACTAGCTTAAAATTGCAGCATGTCAAAGCAGTTTAAAAGTCTGAAAGCTCGAAATTCCCGTGCTGCACGTTAATATAGGCGAGTGCACACGCATTGCGTCTTTGACGTAATGTTATTCTCGATCCACCTCTCTCAAAATTTTAAAGTTAGTATTGGCGGACCATTAGGAAAATTTCAGTCAAAATAAACAGGTGTCTTTTTGAAATGAAGGCTTGAAATTTCGCTCACTTAGTGTTCAGTTAACATAGTTTTGAAATACAAAGAAAAAGTAAAATTGATTTTTGGTCATTGTAGCGCTTTAAAGGCGACTATACTGTGGCAATAAATTGTTTCAATTTATATTTTACCGAAACAAGATTGAGTTTTGACATAGTACATGTAAAGGAGGTTTTCACGTGATGTCATCGCCACTATGTTGGTGTAGTCGTCTGCCAGAAGTCGTACATTTCTCTATTGTTCTTAGTGTCTTTAGAGGTTGGTTGAAAACGTCCTATACATTGATTGCTACGCTGACTTCGAATATATTGAATCTAGCTCAGAACGTTACGATTCAAAGACCCAACGTAGGGCGTGTGAGGCTCGCGAGGATCACGCTTACGGCGCTTTGCGCCTTCCGAAAAGGGAAGAAAACGACTGTTTTGCAGTCTACTTACAATAACATTGGATCACCCCTGATCAGACAGGAGTGTCGAAATGTTTGGTCTTTGACATGAATCGTAACTTTGTAAGCTGCGTTCAAATTTCTCAAAACCACATAACATCAGACTATGTTTGGTTACAATGTGAACTCTCCCGGCATTCTTTTCCACGGAGGAAGCGGCAATGACTCTTGATATTCCATCCCCTTTAGCTATAAATTTATGTTGTCGATTCAAAGTCAATTTGCCCCAGTTTGTTTATTTAACAAAATCTAAGGAAGAACGTTTTCAAGGGATTTATTTCGGCCAACTCCTGATAAACGAATTTAACACGTTGTGCAGTGTTTGTTCATTATGTAGTACCATTAGGACGAGATGTGGTGTTTTGTTAACCTCAAGAAACGATTGCGCTGCCAAAAGACATGTTAAGTCAGGTTTAACTTCTGTCATGTCGAGAATCATTCAGTTCCTGTTTCGTCCACGGGAGGGTTCGATATCAAAATTGTTTTTTTCGTATCTTACCCACCATGATAAATGGTCGGACGTTAAAAGCACTTATCCATGTTCGTGTCATTTACTCGGTTCACATAAAAACTTTAAGTGCACTACAGAACGCCATAAACACTGAATAACGAAAGTTAAAATTCATACTGTAAAAAGCCATCATGCTGAGTGCCATTAAACCACACACCCGGGGGTTGTTTTTAAATACACCCTTCAATCACGCAAACTTTTTTCTTGCGAAGAGCGATGTTTGGGTTCCATCACCATCACCTCTATGATCGGGAAATATATATGACGGAGGGTGAATCGGTCATGCTGTGCAAAATTCATGACCAACCCACCAGTCGAGGTCCGCAAGATAACTAATATTTTAATAACAATTGAAGATTTATTTTGTTGAGTGCTCATTTTAGTTCTCTTAATATCTTTTATAGTGATTTTATGGCATAGCGCTCATTGAGGGTGTTGTGAATCTCTATGCGGAGAAGTTTATTATTATTACAAATATAAATTTACA
>NC_090870.1:42495232-42562732 GCF_036669935.1 Montipora foliosa | reverse complement strand
CACTGGCAACACGTACGCAATGCATGGCTGGAAAACCTTCAGATAAAACGACTTGCACACAAGACTTAGGAGAAACTTGGATTTCTTTAGCAGGCTCAATTTATTTGAGAAATTTGTATATAGCTTTGCCGGGAGACCTATATATATAGCGTCAAGCTGTGAGCGGTTTCTTCTCCCATTAAGTTATGGGCAGACGATAAATGATTTCTTGACAGATAATATTTAATGACCACTCATTGACCACTCATGCTATTAAGTTTACCCTCGGCAAATTGCTTGAAATAGAAACATTGAGTGAATGGAAGGAGCAACGATATGCAAGAATGATATTTTATTATTTAAATGGTTGGATGAAATAGTCCTTTGCAATTATATAAATAACTAATTTTCGGATGTTGCATATATCAAGAAAGCCGTATCTGAAGACCGGGTAGGCTTCTTGATATCATTTTAATAAAATTATTCATCCCCTTAATGACATGACAAGATGATTTATTTAACTCAGCTCAGTTTCACATAACATATAAAAGATTATAGGTAAAATTTACATAGGCAACAAAAGAGAGTGTAATAAGAGTGTAAGGTGTAATAACAAAATAGGGAGCGAGTTGGGATCATCCAAATAGCAAAGGCTAATCTAGTGGATGACCCCTACAATAAAATACAATTAGAGACGGAATTTAAAATATATTTTTTTATAAAAAGATATTTCTTCATCCATGCTTTTAATGTCCAGTTTTCTTTATACTGAAAATTTAGTAGTAATGCACAGCTTTTTCATCTCGTTATCACTGAATGTCGTTCAACTTTACTCCAAATCCCTGAAATAAGCTTGTTGCTATGTACTTTGTAGTGAGATATACACATATGCGGATCTGGTGGCCTGACCAGCGGTTTTGATCTGTATATGGCACATAATGTACTGACTAAGTTTCATGGGTACTCTGTTATTCATCATTTCCCGCAACCTTACCTACCCCAAAGCACGAGTTCTAAGTCACCCAGGGTGAAATCCTGTCTCTGCCTATGTTAAATAACGTGATCTTTCGCTCTTATAACCCATTCCCAGATCCCGAATTTACTTTCGACTCTTGTATGGCTGTAGCTGTAACGTTGCCTGACTGGTATAAGTAGGTTTTTAGAAATTTGTCATGTTTTGGTAAATTCCGAGCTCTAATCATTGGTGCGTGTTGTTTGTTTGCGTACTTGTAAAAGAACCATTAACTGACATTTGCGTATAGGAACTGACGGCATGAAGGGCCTCACGAACTCAGGAAGGAAGGAAACAGAAACAATCTACGATAACTCATTAATTAATCTTAAAATAATTAATAAGGGAAATTGAAGGTAGTAATGTTCGACTTGTCGTCAGCCGAGTCACGAAACACCGATTTTATGGATATTTGAGCTCCCTATAGAAGACTTGGTTTGTATGCAAATGGTGCCCTCCTCAGTATTCATTATTTTTTCGGCCCCAGTTGTTCAAAGGATGGATACTGCGATCCACTTGATAAATCACTATCCACTGGACAACTCAATTGGTTTTGCTAGTGTTAATCCGCTGGATAATGATTTATCCGGTGGATACCATTATCCATCTTATGAACAACCGAGGGCAGATTAATTTCCTTTGCTAAGCAAACGTTTGATTCCGCGCTTTGTGACTAACGCCGAAGTGAATGGCCTCTAATATGGCAAACAAAGTTTGGACGATGTTGACGCGTCTTCTTAAGTGACGATAAATTTCGTTTACCTACTTTTGTCCGTTGGGACAGTGGTAATCATGTCGCTATATTGAACACAAGGAGGGCTATGTGTTCGAAGAGAGATTGCTCAAGCTTTCGTCGCTCAGACATTTAAGACTTCACTCGTTCACCCGGCATTCTGTAGTTTGAACCGCGAAACAGAACGCGCAGCGAATAAACCATCACCATGGATACCGATAGCGACAGCGTCATCTTATTGGGCACGCGCGCGTGCAACACTAGTACTGTTAAATGCGATGGCCAAACGAATGCAACACTGTTGTTCACTCCTTAGAACAAAAGAAATGTTGGATGATGTTGAAGACGATGTTTGATGGAAATCAAACTTCGCTCAACAACATGCAACATCATGAAAAATAGTGGCCAAACGAGTGCAACACATTGGATTCAACAATGTTGGATGATGTTGCACCAACATGTTGGACCCATTTGGCCAGGCCTCAACGGCAAGAAACGTAATAGTGGACGAAATTAAAAATAATTCTGCCCTGCGGGGCCCCAAACAGTGTCAGTCTTATCACCAGTCCCCAGTTCCCGGTTACAAATATTATGATGATGATGCCTAACAGAGTTTGCGACGTCTTGCCCTTTACTTTTACTGTAAACCCCTGTGTTGTCGCTTGCTGAAAACTCTACAGATGGGTAAAATAAACAACTTACTATTGCATTTTGCTTCGCATTTATTTATTGAAATGTCCTTAGGAAATATTTGGAGATGGCATTTCCGACACCCTAAGTTTCAAAATTCTCTGCGGGAGCATGCCCCCAGAACCCCTAGTTTGGATCGCCTTCGGCGCTCGAAACATTCTTCTTGTGCGTAAACCCCTGAAAGTCAGGAACTTGAAGACCACATGTTTGCTGTAGAATCTCATTTCCTTAGTTATGCACTGAAGAATCAGCTGTTTTGCCACATGTCTGTCTTTCGCAAAACATAAATTCACTAGCGGAAAAAAAAGACCGCGATTTTTAAATTATTCTTTTGAAGCAGGAATTGTATGGACCTTCTAACGTGGCATGCAGCTCCTGACATTGGCGAGTATTACTTGAGCATGATTGCCAATGGAATTTTTTGTGTTGAGAGCGCTTACCTGTTACCAATGTGGCTGCACGGCTACGATTCTCCAACTCGATGTGATGTGAACTTTGTTTTATAGGGTGTTCCCGCAAGTTAACCATTTTCATCGATATCTAACAGTTAATTTGACCGGTAATTTCCTCTGTCAAGGGTTGATCACTTGCAGTTAAATTACTTGTGTGACCATTATTAATTGTTGTTCCCCATTTTTGGCATTTTTAAAGAATATGCAGCGAACGATGACAGACATTGCAAGAGCCGCAAGCAGAAATGAGGAGTCATGATACTTTGCCATTGTAGAATTGTTAGCATTCTCTTGCAGGCATGAAGTATTCACAAAGATGATACATTTGGCCCTACTGGGTTTTAATTGCCTTTTCTCGCTCCAGCTAATTCAAAAATAACAGAGGACACGACATTTTATCTGCCGAAAGTAAACCAAGAAAAATTTGAAGGTTGTTCTTTTTTTTATGTTTGCATTTTTGTTCTGCCGAATACCAAACATTTTATACTTTTTGTCACATTGAACCTGCTAATGTAGTTTTTACGAGCAGTGCGACATAATGCGCTTTCGGGCTTTTGACCTTGTAAAGCAGTAGTCTTCATTTTTCAAAACCATCATGCAATGCCCTCGTAAAAAGGGTTCAATTAGAAGACCCATCAGGGCGGCAGTGAATGTACCCCCTCCCATGGCAACCACAATGTACCCCATGGCGAACTCCTTATGAGGATCATCAAACCTCTCCCTGAAAAATGCTAATGCATTTACAAAGAAAACTCCGATGGTCGCGCCTCCGGTAAAGGAAAGCACCAAGACGATCCACACGTTAGGCAAGAATCGGTACCAGGCGGCCAGGAGGAAAAACAGAAGATGTGCAACTTCAACAATGGACAGGACCCATAGATACGGCAACTTGGCCCTTTCGGCCCATTCAGCTTTGATGCAGGACAATACCACAAGGTATGATCGCCCCACCACTTCACCCCCCAGAAAAACGAAAATGTAGTATTGGTAATGGTCACGTGGTCTAAAAGGCGCGTTGGGAAATGCCAGGGTTGTGATGACGGCTTGTATGGTCATGTATTCTGAGAACCATGCAATGAAAATTGGTATCAGGTTCGGAAGCATCTGACGAATAACCATGAATTTTTCTTGAGAGCTCAAGGAGCCGTCTTCAGTGCTGGTGTTCTCATCGTCGGTGAAAGGGTCTTCAGCGTCATCTGTTGAAAGAGACACGTTCGCGGAAAATCATTAAAAATACCCTTAGTCTTATCCCAACAAAGGCTTTGTTAACTTAAAGGGCTATGTCATGCAAAATGATGTAATTTCATGGCACCTAAAATGCCCAAAAAGTACAATGAAACATTGCTATTTAACAATTATTCCTCGAGCCCGAATGGGCTCTTAGTCAATAGCCCATGAGGCCGAAGGCCGAATGGGCTATTGACTCAGAGGCCATGAGGGCGAGAGGAATAATTGTTTTAGTAACATCCAACTAGTTGGTCAAAAAAATATCGAGACAAAACATCTTTCGCTAGTTAAAGCTAGACTTTAATTCTTTTTTTGGTTTTCAAAGCCAGCGCTTTTCGCTACTAGTGGGCTATAACAAATAGCCTACTAGTAGTTCAACCAATCAGAACGCAGCATTGATAATAGACCACTAGTTGGATTTTACTAAAACCACTTAGAACTGCTGAACAACATAAAAGAAATACAGCAAAAGGAAGAAGAAGCATGGATGGACACAAATGGATACGATTGAAGCGGATTACATTTGGACAATCTTGAAAAACGACGACCCGACGTTTTTCAACTTTATGGCAAATCGCCTGCATTTGAAAGTCGTTTTTGCTCAGAATCATCTTGTTTGTGATTTAACGATAATTTTATCAGTAAAGGAATTCCACATTACCAATTTCGAGTTGTAAACTAAAGATTTTTCCTGAACACTTTAAAACATAGCCCCTTTAAGGTTACTTTCACTCGAATTGATACCCTGGGATTTCTTTTCTACTCTACGGTCCTCTTCTACCTTTACTGAAAATAGATTCAGTTTTTAAGGTGGGTTTTCAGCAAAACTACTTACAATGTTGTGTAATTTGTGTTTAGAGACATCGGGTAGCTTGCTTAGCGAACCATTTTATACTGTACCGGAGCAATTTATTCCGACTAGCGAGGTGGTGAAATAGTGCGCTGCTAAGTTTAAGGAGAGCTATGATGTTTCGAAACGCTCTCTTGTATTTTTAGCCTTATAAAAAATTAGGCAGAAAAGAACAAAACAGTTCTAGGAATCACTTAATGCAAAGGCCTTCTCTTTGGTTTGACAACAGCCTGTTCTGACCTTGTTCCTTGTTCCCGTGTTTTCTTTAAAAATCTGATTGTGTTCCCTTGTTACCGAGATTACTTACAAATTTTTATCCCTAAAATAATTTATGTTCCCTTGTTAACTAAGACATGTTGTCTTTGTTCTCCTGTTCCTCAGTGCAAATTTGCCATGTGCCCTCGCTCCCCAAAACCCCTCATTTTGTTAAATCATTTGTTGACAATATTTTGTTTGCTTCGGAGCGTAAGAAAGGGTTTCTTACCTTTGTTCTCCAGGGCAGTATACTCTACTCGGACGTGTTCTTCCGCTGGGGGACTGGGAGATGATTCCAAGTGTTTCTTCTCCATGGCGTGATAAGAGACAAATATCAGGAGCAATGTGGTTGCCATGATTAAAATTGTGACGTTTGGGGAAACACAGGCCCAAGTTGTCATGGCTACACAAATAAAGGATATACAGTTAATGTAGGATGTAATAATAAATTAATACTCCAATATTGTACCAGTTGAAACTTAAATACAAGGGTAACATGTTTTTCTTAGAAACTAGACGCTCTATGAGCGTAAACTGGGTTGCCTGTGATACGTGTTACACAAAAAGAAAAAGCACTTTGTTGGATGGTATTGAATTGCAGCGTTCCAGTTAAAATTTTCAATTGGGGGGTCATTTAGACCATTTGAGTCACCCTGATGTCGTGCCAGCAGTTCACACGTTTAATTATTTTGTAATGTCCTCTCCTGTTTTGAGGTCTTTTACTTTTTTAAGCTTTGGTAATACATTCAGTTCAAAGATAACAAAACTAGCCTGTTTCGAAACTAAAAGGCAAGCCCCTACATTTCGACCGTGCACCATTTCAACGGAAGAGCCTGCTTGCAGACTATAACAAAGCACGCCCTTGAGTAAAACTCACTCGTTTCTTCTTTAAGTTCACTATATATAGTCTGCAAAAAAACTAACTGTCAATTGCTCTGACGGACGTTTTCCTGCATGTCATGCATGTCTTGCAGTTGCACTAAGCAAACGTTTAAACGCGGCCTTGGTGCAAGAGGTCCTGAGTTCGATTCCCGGATCTCGCATCCTTGTTTCGACTCCTTTCCTTTCCGTGTAGCTAGTAGCTTTAAATACCCGTAAAACGGAGCACTGATGGAGAGGGGGGAGTAAAATGAGCGCACCGTCGACCTCAGGTTTGTCAGTGATTAAAAGTTACTGTTACGAGTTATCGACGTTAAATAAGGTCTACTTTACTTTACTCTACTTTATTCCACACACTAAGGAAGGGCTGAACATATTGTTTCCGCTTCATACCCCTCTTCTTTTCATTCTAATCTGATGCTAGGTCAAAAATTTCATTGCCTTTACGTTTGCACCAAAAAGAATCGCAAAAGCCGGGAGTTAACAGTAAAAGGCAAGCCAAAAGACAGATGAACAAAAAATAATAATATGGTTTTTATATAAAACTCTGAATTTCGAATTCTCAGCGACAGTTTGAAGACAATCGATCGTAAAAACACTAATGAATCAAGGGAAAGGTTATGATGTTCTGTCAAAAGGAAGAAATTTACCAGGTGGTAGGCAACCACAAAGGTGCACGTGATCACCTTGTGTCAAGGTTCTTGTTCACATTGAATGAACTATCGGAAAGAATGGTATTCGTGCGTCGCTTTCAGAGTTAAACAACGCACTTTTTCGCCAAGAAACTTCCGTCTTTCGTTTTTATTAATTTTTTTGTAATATTTAACTGAATATTTACATTTCATTTGTCGGATCAGGAAGACTTCTTTGCCGGGTTATTGACTTGAGACTCTTATCTGGAACACTGTTGAAGGCGCTGAAACTGGATTTTCCTAGGAGTAATGCTGGCTGGGCCCATCCGAAAAGAAAAAAAAATCTGCAAAAAGTAGGCTATTGGATCGAGCTCGAATGCAGCATATTTCTCATCATCTCCAGAACTGCTCAGTCCGGAGACAAAATACTGCTTCTTTTTTGTTTCTTCTTCAGAAACGTGTCCTTTTTTTACTTCAGGGTAACTATTTGCACAATGAGGTTGAGTAGCCAATCAAAACAGAGTTTGTAATTGAAAATCTAAACATCTATGAGATCCGAATTATCGCAAATCATATAATGCTAACAAACACAAAAGCAAAGGAAATTTTTAATAAATGTGAACTTTAGTTTGTACTATCTGAATGATTTTGGGTAAGATTAAAGCGATATATTGTTGAAAAATGTTCGTGTTAATGAGAAATGTAAACAATCTTTGCACTAGTAAGTTGTAGCAATAAACTGGGTTAACCAGAAACCAGTTAGAGAAATATTGTTGGCTTTCCCAAATAAACTTTATTATACACTACAGAGATAAAACAAATCTTTTTAGTCAAGCTCAAATATTACACAACACGATGAATCCACAAAGGGTGAACATTTTCACAAAACCTTTTCCAGCGAAAACGTTTACATATTTGCTATTAGAGGCAAACAACCGTTCCCATTTCAGTGCGTACGTGCGTGAAAACAAGAACCCAATCCGTGTCAAAAATTGTAACCATACACAACAAAATAAATTTCTAACCGGATTTCAGGATCAAACCCTTTTCTGAAGAATCTTTTCCTTAAATAATGAAGCAAAAAATGGACAGTAAGCTTTGTTTCAAATAATTCTTGACTAAAAAGAATTATTTGATTGTCCAAAGGTGCGTTGTTCATCCGTTGATGCTATTGAATGTTAATATACATATCGTGAAATAGCGTTATTGAAAGTTCTTTCGCGTTAATGAAGTTCATGGAAGTGCTAATGAACGTATATCTGCCGTATAGTTTCAACTGTTGACGTAAATGAATGTATATTTTGCGTAAATGAACAGCAATTTGAAAAGACGTAATATAAATGGCCAAGATGCTTTGCACGAAGGTGATACTATCAAAACCAGTAGAGTGGTAAAACTGCCGTTGGAAATTTGAATCCGAAGCGGCTCGATTCTAAACACGTGATCTTAAACAAATTGTCATGTGATCCAAAAAATGTTGTCACGTGATCCAAAAAAGTGTTTCTTGTTGAATGCCATGACTGCCAACGCACTTTACACGAACCACGTGACAACTCTTTTATGTCATGTGACGACTTCTTTTGCGGATCGCGTTATAAGTTTTTTGAAGCCCGCATTTAAAAATTCTAACGGCAGATTTACCACTCTAGTGATTTTGATAGTATATGATGTTTACACACAACTTCCTTTGCATCGATGTTGCATATTTTGAATACTTTTGGTGAAAGCTCGGGGGTAACAACCTTTGACCTCAGCTTTAAGTAATAAAATAAATATATCAAGACCTACCAGTGTAATATAAGGGAGCCATGACAAATCCAGCGCCTGTGCCAGCGGAATACGCACTTAATGTCATCTCATGATAAAACGAAGTGAGGGCTAAGAAGGTCACCTCGCCGACTCCATAGCCGAACGAAGTTATCCCTACACCGATTAATTTCCAGTGAACTTGTTCTGCGAACGCTAGCATAAGAAATCCAACGATTCCAGACAAAAAAACAGTGGTTATGCGCGCAAAGTATGGGATATTCTGCATAAAAAAAGGAGCTATTAAAGTGACGAGAAAATACGGTCCTATGTCTGCGACAAGCACCATTGAAGTTTGAATAAATGTTCCAGCTAATATGTCTTGCGCTGCAGCGATGACAAGTGAATATGTTGCGTACATCAATGTCCCAAAGATGAAGAAAGATGCTACCGTGCGAAAGCTTTCTCTCTGTTGCTGTCTGTTGAAGCTACAATTCACGAAGGAGGTGGCCAAAGCTCTCGTGTTGTCAGCCATTTCGCGGTTCTGTAGTCAAGAGTAAAATTGAGTTCTTGACTTGAAATACTTCGAGCGAACGACACAAGAAGTTTATCGAAGGCCTGATTATAAAAATCAATCGCTTCGGTCACTTTTTTGGCGAACTAAAGAAATCTTCGAATTTTCTTTTATCGTCAAATGCGCCAGCTGCCTTTGAGAGTGGATCCGCTTTCCCGAGGTTGTTTTAAGTTCCTATCGATAAGAGAATCCAACTTCGAAGAAGAAAATCGATCACAATTTTTTTGCTTTTGGAAAGGATAATCTACGTTATTCAATTGTTACTCGCTTTCCGATTGCTTCAACAATTTGGCAAACCGACGTGGAAAAAATAACTGACTTGTACAAACTGAAAAAAGCATACAAATTATTCATGAGCTTTTAATTGTTTTCGGAGCACATTTCAACAATTTGCATTTGCATCAGATTATTATGTTCAAAAACACTCAAAGTCATAGTGTTTTTTAAACCGGTATGAGTCGATTTCGACCTTCCGAATTTAGATAAGATCTCAATTTGAAAAGGTTCATTTTGAGAATATTTTTTAAAGGACATATTAGAACGTCTGCTCGTGGAAATCCATGGAAGGCATTATATACCGACTAAAAAATAAATGTCAGAAATGTGCGAGCAGCCGAAAATTAACGGAGGGAAGAATGGGATCAAACGAACAAAAGAGAGACATATTTTTCGCCGGGTGCAAAATGCTTGAAGTCACAAATTTAATTATGCGTTTCCGATTGACATCGTTTGGACGATAGGCAAGTCAGTGAGGCACTGAGAATAATGACCAAACCAAACCCCATTATTAATATTAATCCTAAACTTTTTAGGCTTAATTGGAATCTAAGTGTAATGCCAGGACTGATTTCATATGCCTACAGCGCATCTGGCTCGCATGCATGGCTGCATCGCAGACTTGGTGCTTTCTATTTTCTCCCACAAATATCAGGAGTCTGTGGAGTAGCGAGTCATGGGAAAGGAAAGGAAAGGAAAGTAAATTTATTTAAGGAGGCTCCAAATCGTTTCTCCTTTTTTCAAACAAATAAACATATTCTGTTTTTATATATACAGTTAGAGTAATCATATCAAGACAAAATTTCGCCAGGGTATTAGTAACGATCATAGATTTCTCACATCACATTTTCCTCCAAAATGACGTTACCACGGCAACGATATAATGCATTTATTTGAGCCTTAAAATCAAGATATAATGTCTTTTTTTGAAAAAATGGGACGGTGAAATATTCCCATTCACCGTTACTAGATAATGTTAGAAATAATCTCTAAAATATTTAAAATTCAACAAAATCTGTAGGTCAGTTTTTTAGAAAAATAAGTTTTTTTTGAAATGTGGCGCTAATTCTTTTTTTTTCACCTAAAGATTTTTTTTAATTTGAAAGACAAACGTTTTAAATTAATCTAAGCTAACATGCAAAAACTGATAAAAATTCACCGTCCGGAAGCAGAGATATAAGCGAGTGAAGTTGCAAAATCAGGAAAAATAAGGGGGTTACAAGATCAGCATTTACGCATGCGTCACCCGCTAGTTCGATAGTAGGCTTTGGTAGATTGTGCCCGAAAAAAAAGCATATTATGCTTTTAGCAGTGCTCATATTTTTTTAGAAATTATGCCAAAATTATGCTACTTTCTGAAAATTATGCTCTCTGTCACCGAAATTATGCTACTTAGATCTTGAGTAAAATAAAGATCCAGTAACTTAACTCTATCAATTCTGACTTAAATGAACATTGAACATTGAACATTCATATAGTCCACCTTCCAGTCTTACAGTCTTTAGCACCTCAAAAAGCCAAATGATTAACAAATGCTATCAAAATCAATTGTTTCTGGGTTCTGAATCCGGGTCAGAACGTTTTAGCCCGCATACTTGTCTTAGACGCCATTTAAGCAGAGCCCTCAGTTCAGTACAAAGACAACTATGCATGTTGTTAATCTCTGTGTTATCGGTTATTGTACTGAAGCATTACGCAAGCCTGTAAATAGTCCACGAGAGCATGCGCTTGTGAATCGTTAAACGAGGAGTAAAGAATAGAGAATCTCGTTCAGCGGCTGCAGATGAGGGCTTCACCAGCAGAACCTTCATAACTGCAGAAGACCAATGGGGTGGGTTATCAGATTGTTGGTCGCTGGAAGTGCTGGAAGTAGATGCACTCGAGGACGACGCCATCTTTGAGCTGTGGCCTGAGGGACCAGGCCGCCGAGCCATAAGCGTGGTGGCTTGAGGAGAGTCATGCACAAGGAAACCTGGTCTGCCAGACCATATTTGACCATGGGCCTTAGCACATACCTCAACATTTTCCAAAAACAATACAGAAATAAAACACAAACTGAATTATTCTAGAACTATGATGAGTTTTTTTAGTTTGCAACGTATAAAAGATCGGATTATGTTAGCAGTGCTAAACTGAAACAAAGGCTTAAAATAATGCTAGTTTTGCTAAATTATGCTTAATAGCACAATCTACCAAAGCCTACTCGAGTGCACGCGCGAGTGAAGCTACAGGCCAACAAAAACGGATTTAAGTGACCATTAAACCGTGTGTGTACAATTTTCGTTGTTTTCGTGAATAGGAGATGTCTATTTGTATTCCATATGTATAGGAATTAGAAGAAAGGTGAGCGAAATTAGCGGAACTTTGTTTATTTCCGGTGATCCACTTTGAATCGTGAGCTGACGCGAGCAGCTTTTAGAATTGCGTGTGTGGCTTACGCGCGCGCGCTTGGCTGAAAGCACTAACTGGGGACACTGTAAACTGAAATCAACAAGAAGATCTTTTAGATCTTATAACCGCGCTTTGAAAATTTATCTGTTTTCTTAGCACTGTAGTGGCAACGTAATGCACAATTCAAAGCAGTCCTTGATGATTCATTGATTACTATTCACAACTTACAGCTTTCTTTTTTAAAAGTCACGATTAAATGTAATTGTTTTTTTTTTGCACGAGTAAAGGGCTAGCAAAGTAGTCACATCAGTCACATAATTCAAGAATCACGTTATCCACGGCTATGTTTAGTAGGGTGGTTATTTCTCTACCAATGACGTAATCCTTGCAACTTCTGACATGTTCTTTGCTTGGCTTGCAAATATTTCATTCCTCCACCCCCACCCGATTTCTGAACTCACTTCAATAAAACAGCACGACAATTCACTTACAGTTAGATGAATGACTGTCGCTCCTGCCGAAATAATAGTTCAAAACAAGCAAGATCTTTTTCAACACGCTGCCCAAGAGAAAGTTGCATCATCGACACATTCCATGAATGACGTAGTAGCCTTTTACGTATTCAATACTCGATTCGAATCAAGCACTTCAATAGCACAAAAAGGCAATATGTTTTTTACTAAATAAAGAGTAGAATATTCATAAAATTTTAAGTACATTAACGTTTTAACAGCTTTTGGCGAATAAACATCATACATTGCGTGATTCGAAGTCCCACTCACTAAATGGCCGAGTGGAAGTTCGGGTCAGGTCACCGACAAAACGAAAAATAATCGCCGTGCAGAGCCAACATATCCTCTACCTTTGAAATGACGATTATCAACAATTCGTAATTTTGCCTGGATTGACTGTTATCGTTGCATCCATGGACGAGATTTGAACCTGGTGCACCCAATTTTATCAACTTAACAACTAAAGCTCAACTGGCTGACAATTGCATCGATTATTTATCAAATCTAATTAGTATGCATAAAATCATTGCTGAATGGCGGTTAAGTCTAGTACTTGATTTTAAAATGGTTAGCTTTCTCTTAAGGTTTGGTAACCGACATTTTCTTCTTTTTAAGCTTGTTTCTTAGTCGGTGATAATACACGTTTACAGTGGCATTCGGAAGAAATTAAAGTTAGCAGTTAGCGATGCGGTAGTCTAGTGGTTAAGTGAAAGGGTCAACAATCGAACATTCCCAGGTTCGAGTCCAGCGAGTTTAGACATTGGGGTTCAGATTTTAAAAATAGTTATTCGTTTCCCACAATTCCTATCAAGCGCTAAGCGTCCTAAATGGGCCATTTCCGAGGGTTAGCATTAGATTCCATCCACCAAAACCACCCTGGCACATTTCCTTACAATTACACGACGTAATATCCCGTCTTAATATGACAAGCTTACCGCTGTGAAAAGAATGAAAACAGGCAGAATTAGAGCTTTAGTTCAACAAGAAATATCGTTTCTAAGCAAAGCCGCGCTGATCTACAGTATTTAGGTCTAAAAACCACTTTGAAGACGGTTAGCTTTTACTTGTTTTGCTGGGTACTACTATGTCAATACTCTAAAAAATTCGATTTTCCAGGAGCTTGTCTCGTTAGTCTAGTGGATATTGGAATGTGCAAGGGAACCCATCGCTCCGGGTTCAACTCTTTGGCTCGCCTAATCTGAATGTTCTCCGCACATTGAAATGTTTGTTTCTTTGAAGTAGATTTGAAGTCTAAAGCAGATTGTACGTCGTGTAAGTTAAATGAGACGGGAAATGTGGGTTTGAGGGATGGAATCTAATGCTAACCATTTCCGAGTTGCTGCTTGTCTCAGTTTCGAAGTGAGTCTTGGTGCTCAACTATTGTGAGGGAAACGAGTTTGATTTGCATAAGAATACGTAACTCATTTCCATTTGAATGGTTGTGCACCAGGACTCGCTTTGAAACTGAGGCATGCAGCAACTCGGAAATGGGCTATTGACGATAATTGACCGAATGCAAAAATGGCCGCCAACAAATTATTCTTTTGTCTTTGTGTTAATTAACCTAACTAGCCTCGTTAACACGTGTAAAATTGAAAGAATTTGGGCTGTAAAACGAGGCTAGTTAGGCTACTTAACACAAAGACAAAAGAATAATTTGTTGGCGGCCATTTTTGCATTTGGTCAATAGTCAATTAAGAGAAACTTAAGAATTGTCGATAATAGTCATTTCAGACGTAGAGGATGGGTTGGCAGAGCAGAGCAAGAACCGCGCTCGGCCCATGGCCCTCGCGGTTAACAAATAACGCAGGTCAGGTCAAATGTTGGTGTTTGAGGAAAAGGGAAAACCGGAGTACCCGGAAAATATCTCTCGGTGCAGAGTAGACCCACATATGACATGATATGAGGCAGAGTTTTTGTAGACAAACTATCGTCCACTGAAACTTTCAATAAAAACTTCAGCACTTTGGTTAACTCGTAAATGGTTTGAACCCAGGAGTCATATCATAATTAAGTAAAGTACGATCGTCCGGGAGAGTATAGTCCTGAGAAGGACTGTTTGAGATGAAATTGAATGACGTTTCGGCAACCTGAGCGGAAGTCAACTTCAGAGTCAAGTGATTTGTGTAACGTCGTTTGCCCCCCTAGGGGGGCAAACAAAGAGTATTATGGTATTTTCCGAAGTGGCCTATTTCCGAGTTCATGTATGCCTCCCCTTCAAAGCGAGTCTAGGTGCAAAGATAAGTTTTCATTCATATATAAGGAAGAACTATTTACCATCAGAACAACTTTCAGTTAGACTCGATTTAAAAAGGAGGCAGACATGTTCATGTGTCTTCAGAGCGGACTGGTTCTCGTGCTCAGCCTTTGGTGTGGCTAAGAGGGCCGGGCGGCTCTGGGGACGAGAATGCCGTTGCTTGTTAAAGCTCGTTCCCAGATCTTTTCTGCGCCAAGGAAAGTCCTGGGAACAAAGTTCCCCAAAGAACGCCCAACGTTGAAATATATTCCGTATGGGCGTATTCTCTTTATTCCGTTTCTATTCTGTTCAGATAGAATAGAGAGAATGCCCTTATTACGAAAACGGAATAGGGTTCTAAAAGAAGGAATAAGAATGTTGACCGTATATTGCTCCCAGTTCTATGCAAAAAAAGATGTGACCGCGCGCTATAACAACAAAGAACTGTGACGTCACTTCAGGGTTTAAATCGCACTTTTCTGCCAAGGATTTTGAGAAAAGAAAAGTATTTTTAATGTAAATGTACGCGACAAACTAAAATTGTCCAGAGGTAAGCAGGAAGCCAGTAAGGCTCTTATTCGAAGAACCGACGCAAAGAGCACATTTACCTTATCTTGTAGTGGCTATGCAGGTAGATGTAATGTTATTATTGTAATGCAAGTGAAATAACGTTTGGTAGAAACTGTTGTTTGGAATTAACGGCAAATTGTTGAAAGAAAGGAACTATTGAAAACGTCTCGCTTGAGCAGAACGCATCATCCGGAGTGCTTTTCAAGAAATGCTAGTGCAACTTTAAACCTAAAGAGAATTTAACCTTTTTCCTTTGGAGGTTCGATATTTCACGAGCACAACTTATTCCGGTATAGAACTAAACCGAGTCAGTACTTGGAGCTCATTCTACCGGTGCAGTCTAGTACTTGAGGAGGTCACACGGTTCTCTTGTAAAGGCTCGAACTTGAATAAAATGTTCTCAGTCTGTAATGGTGCAGACCCTAAAAGAGGGGAGGGGGGAGGGTGCTTCTTTGTAGGGTTAGGGTGGTGTGACAATTTCATGCAGTTCGAAAAACTGCTACTGTTCATCATCATGGAAGACAAAGTTATCGGGGCAAAAAGTCAGCAATCTGAATCCCTCGGCAGCGAGAGCCAGTTCTACACCTCAACACTTTCACAGGAAGGCAATTTTGTTACAAGGTGTCGCAATTGTGAGAGATGCCAACAAAGTCCGTTGCGAATAAAGTTAAAACGCGGTAAAGGCCTGAAATCTCCTTAGGATCTGATTTTATATGAGATGTCTGACGCAGGTGGCTTTGACAGATGATTTAAATAACTTACAGGTATTGCATTGTTAATGGTACAAACTGACTCGTACTGATCACGTTTACCAGAAGCAACTGTCATTAATTTGAGAAACAAATTTTCTTTTCATAGAGAGCTTGAAGATTCAAAGGATTGGTCGTGCGAACACGTAGCGCCGCATGCGTTGAATCTTTGATATGCTCACAAAAGCCAGTTATGAAAAGCCTTTCACACCCGCTAAACTGTGGCTGATTTTTATCAGATACTAAGGGTTTTGTTTTCTAAAATCTGAATCCCAAATGACATCTTTTTCTTGATGCATTCATCGATGATTGGTGGATGCTAGCAAGTAACACGTGCTTCGTGTGCTTTCGAGATATTTGAATATGCCTCGCTAACCCTTCATATCTATCGCTTTTTATAGGTGGTGACAGTTTTCGGATCAAAGATCGGCTGATAGCAAACTTCTACTCAAAGGGAAACCTTGTGATTTTACTGAAATTTCGGTCTTACGTACAATAGATATATAACAATGATAGGATCAGAGGAAAACGAGGAATCAAAGGCAATGACTTTGTTTGCCGAAGAATCCTCGAATTGTCGACCGAAGGAGAAGACGATAACTGTGATTGCCTTCTACGTGTTTGGCTTCCTGATATATGCCATTTATTCGCTCATAATATCAGGCGCTCAGGATATTCTTGCCGGGACTTATGTCCCCACATCGGCTGTGTTAATTGCAAACGTTGGACCTTACTTTATAATTACCGTGGTAACGCCTTACTTCATTCAAAAAATCCCGTATTTTCCTCGAGTTCTGGCGATATTTTTTCTGGAGGCCACTGGACTTACACTGGTCATCGCTACCAAGCACGTCGAGACAAAACTGTTAGGAGTGTCGCTCTCTTCGTTTGGTTTTGGCTTGGGCGAGCTTTCCTTCATTGCTATGACTTCCTTCTACCATGAAACGGCGGTTATCGCTTTCTCAGCCGGTACTGGCACAGGAATATCATTATCACCACTCTATTATACAGGTATTGTAGATTTTGTTAAGAAAAGTATAATTCAATCCCTATCTGAGTTGATAAACGAGGCGAAATGATTATTATGCCCAATCACATTTTACACACAAAATCAAGAAACCCGCTGATAATTTTTTGCCTGACGACTGATCCATATACTTCATCAAGAAATTTTAATTTAAAATTATCCGTGGTATTTTCATCAACTTGATCATTTGGATCTGTTCGCAAATCCCCATCCTATTCTGAGAAAGCAAGTGACTATATTTTTTTGTTATGGGAAGACTTTTTTTGGCAAGGCACGAGTTTAAGGCAGAATTCTTTTTTGGACTTTGTATTCTTGTGTAATTATCACATTTGCAGCGTCGACTAGAGAATACATAGAATCATCTGCATTAATTTAAATAAGTTTATACCACAAGACAGCTGATATCGATTTCAAATTTTCGCATTTGTTAATCGTGACAACATAACTCTGGCTAATTTCTTCTCAAGAATAAAGGAAAACTATCAGGCATCTCAACATTTTCCTGCCAAATAGATTTCAGTTCTAAAAAAAATAGTCTTCACACATTTAATTTTGTCAAAGACATCGTACGGTTTTGCAAGTTGGGTTGTACAAAACATGTGGGAAGTTGAGGCCCTCCCTGGGGGTTTTGAGGAACAAAAGAAAACGGCTAATTTGAACGGGGGAACAATGTCAAAATATTTTAGGGAACAAGGGAACAAAAACAATTTAAAGCAAATTTAGGGATCAAAAAGCAGCCCCCGGAGGGCCCCTTTATTCTCCAACACTTTGTGTTGTGACAAATTTGAAAAAAGGTGGCACTTTCAACACGTTAGCGCTTAATTGTTGTGAAAGCGGGAGCTCGTTTTTAGCATCGAAAATTTGGTAACCTCATTTCAGTGATCGCTCTCTCAGACCTTCGAAATTTCGGTTGCGTTTCTTTGGGAAAATCCAAATCCGGATTATTGTAATCCAAAAGCGGATTTTGCGTTTCTTTACTAAAATCCGAAAGTGGATTATTGATCCGAAAAATCTACTCTCCGAGTGGATTCAGTAGATCAGATCTGAATCCGGATTTTTAGGATTCATCATCCTTTCGTTTCTTTGGGAGACGGATCTACGTTTGGCCAGCGGTAGTCTTGTGAAAGTACACATTTTTTTCATTTGCATGAATCATGGCGAGCAATCAAGGTGAGTTTTCAGTGCTAATTTTTCATTCGCTGTACCCAAAATGTATAGAAAGTCGTAAATTTCTCGCACAACTTCAATTTGATACAAATTACATTAATCATAACTGGCTCAAAGTGGGCTGTCACGGCAGAAAAAATCCGTTTTCGGATTCTTCGTTTCTTTCGGAACGAAGTATCCGTGTGATCTGAGATCATAAATCCTATCTGAGGGTGTAAATGGGGTTAACCGAGTAGCGACAAAGAGCTACAAAATATTACTGACTACGGACATAACGATGAAAAAATTACCGACTGGCGACAAAATAATTAACTGGGATTTACCGACAACCGACAAAGGTCGAACCTTTTAACCGACAACCGACACAGTACTGAAATTTTAACCGACAACCGACATGTGGCCCCCCCCCCCCCCCCCCCCCATTCAGACCCTCCTATCTTGGATTCTCCCAAAGAAACGCACCTTTAGATTCAAATCGTCGTCGGTTCTTGTTTAATGCCGCTGTACATTTGACTTCAGGGTACCCACACAATGTGTGTGTGTGTGTGTGTGTAACCGATTGTTATTTTATAGTAAATGTACTGGATTTACCGTTTGCTTCACCTATAACAATATATCGCTAAGTATGTATATCAATCAATGTTAAATAATAGTTGAATTACCTTACCTGTGGTACAGCGTCGTCCTTTTGCCTCAAAAGCGGTTTTTTGAGCGATTTTGAAGGATTTTGAGTTCGCCGTTTACTGTTCCTAAAAATAGAAGGCCGAGGGAGGAATCCTTGTTTTGAAAGGGCTCCAGGGCCGGAGAAAGTTTCCCCCAGAAAATCTCATCGCTCCGCTTTCAAACTTCGCAGCATTAAGGTCAAACGTTTCACGCTTCTCCTCGTACCTTCCGATCGTGAATCCATCCAATCGGTCGGAGCTAGCCCTCGAAGAAAATCAAGATCCCACAGTATTCGAGAGGGAGGAATGCGTAGCAAGATTCTCATGTGCCAGCCACAAACCGTCCTGCTGATTGCTCCTTCCTGATTGGACGATTGTAAACAAGGATTCCTCCCTTGTCCTTTTACTATTAGGAACAGTAAACGGCGAACTCAAGATCCTTCAAAATCGCTGTTAAAACCACTTTTGAGGCAAAAAGACGACGATATACCACAGGCAAGATAATTCAACGTTTTTTTTAACATTAATTGATATACATACTTAGCGATATATCGTTATAAGTGAAGCAAACGGTAAATCCAGTACATTTACTGTCAACAAGAGAAAACGAGGGGACAGAGAGGGAGGCTCAGGGCGTTGTTCGGGATATGTCATGTCCACGAAAGTTATTTTTAGACGAGTGGAAGTCTTTGTTCTAGCGGAAGTCTTGTCTTCCGAGACGTCCGCATGCATTCTGAAAGTCGTTTTCACAGAAAAACGTTAAGTCCACTTCGTCCGCCATTAATGAAATCTTTGCTTTTCCTTCAAACATCAGACCGAGGTTGACCTGCATGCGGACGTCTGGGAAGACAGACTTTCGCTAGAACAAAGACTTCCGTGCGTCTAAAAATAGCTTTCGTGGACATGACATGTCCCAAGGGCTGGACCGGGAGCCTCTATCTCTGTCCCCTCATTTTCTCTTGCTGTAAAATAACAATCTGTTACACACGCACATTGTACATGTGTCGGTCCCCTGTGATTTGACGTAAACGAAGACATTGCGCGTTGATTCGCTGTGGGGCACAAAATTATGGAGGCAGGGCAGCCCATTGATTTGGGCACTTGCCTTGAGATGGGGAAATCCCGGATTCAAGACCCTTTTTAACCACTCATTGAATTTGATCCAGGTAGTCCCTGGTTCAACTTCTCGGGTTCACTTTTAAATAGACAGCTGGTTTGCCCCCGGCCAGTTAGGATTCTTAACAGTTGTTGTGGAATGTTCTGTTCTGTATTGTGTTTCATTGGCCCTTAAAAGCCCCAATGGGGATGTATGTAACTTAGCCGGAAAGCTGTGTTAAATTTAGACGGTTGGTTGTAGGTCCCGGATTGTCCCGGGGTATCTGTGGTAAAGGGAGAATAGCGAAAATACGTAATGCATGACCGAATCTCTTTTCTTTTTTCTGTTACCCAGCCATGACAACTTGGGCGTGTGTCTCTCCAGCAGTTGCCATGTCCATTATGGCATCGAGTTTGGTATTGCTGTTGATTTTCTACTCACTTATGGAAAGAAAACATTCGCAGGGAATAAATCCCAGAACCACCGGGATTACTCGCAAAGATATCCAATATTCGCCCATTGATGAGGACAGACCTATAGCAGAGCTCAAGGACGCCGACCATTTGACTTGGAAGGAAAAGTTGAGTGCCATGAAAACAGTCTGCCCGATCATTTTCTCTATAATCAGCGCGTGGATCGCAGAATATCTTATCATTCAATCTGTCATCACAACAATCGCTTTCCCAAGCGCGCCTTTTCCTCCTCGAGATCATTACCAGTATTACATCTTCATTTTTCTTTTTGGCGAACTATTCGGCAGATCGTATTTAATCGTGCTGTCATATCTGATGCCGAGCTTGGCTCCGAAGCTTGTCATCCACAAGATATGGTTCCTCGCAGCGGCGGAGATGTCTATTTTAGTTTTCTTTCTGTTTGCGGCTTGGTACCGCTTTTTAACTGATATCACAATAGTTTTAGTTCTCGCTTTCATTGGTGGCCTCATAATTGGTGTCATGTACGTGAATATGCTAGCGATTTATTCCGAAATCGAGGAGCCAAAGTCCAGAGAATTTGTTTTAGGATACGCTTCTGCAGCGACTGGGGCTGGAGCAATTACAGCTGGCCTCCTAGGACTGCTTTTCGAGCCTTGGCTACGTCATCATTGTTTAACTGTGGAGACCAATGGCAGCTTCTGTTTTACTCGATCTCAGGCTGGTCGAGGATGCAAATAGGCGTTTTGTAGTTGAAACAAACGATTGTGACAAATAAAAGCAAAAAGTACGAACCAATAAACGTATAACCCGTAACAACGCAAAAAAATTGTGCGACGAATGAATTGTGCGAGGTATAAATTGAATGAAGAATAAATTTTGTTCTTAAAAGTGAATAAAGAGAAAGACAATTAGCTTCCATGTGTTGTGTAGTTGAAATCCACCTAACGTCAAAGAATTTTTGTTTGCAAAATCCTTTAACACATTTTCTTTTGTCTTTTGCTAATAAAATTTACGCAAAGACTGCGAACCTGGCATTTGTTTGCTCCAAGGCCGTGCTAATCGGAGGCGTGTGTATATGTTGCGATCGAAATGACACAATATACTGCTTTGCATTGCAATGCATATTGTGATATCATCTTATCAAAAGTCCAAGCTTTCATAAGGCGACAAATTAAAAAAAAAAAAAAATTTAACCCAGTTAAAGCGAAATTTCGACGAAGAATCAGTACAACTTGCTCAATCTTGGTGAGGAGATTATCTCAACAAAAAAAAAACCGCTTACTGTTGGGCAAATTACAAAAAGAAGATTTCTCTTCCGTTTGTGGACTTCCCTAACAACTGGTGGACTGAGCGGCCACCTGTTCAGACCGTCATTGCTTCGTTTTGTTTTTTGCGTGTAAGACGTCAATTATGATCGGAAATTTTTAAAGAAATATTAGATAATTTGTCATCTACCGCTGGTTCTTTCCTTGTTGTCCTCGTAACGTAGCCGAGAGAGAACCTTCCCGTTTCAACTTCCAGCCAGCCGAGACAGGAACACTGGAAACAAAGATGATTTTCTGACAGAAGACCCACTGCCATCACGACTTGTTTAGATTAATCACTTGTTTGGCTCGCTTCATTGCGACCACCAGGTTGAATAACGTAAGTACACGAATCGTGCTTCAAAATAATCAAAATTTCACTGGCGAATATGGAGACATGACGTGAGAGGCCCTTTCTTTCAAGCATTGTCAACTTTTCGTGAGAAATCCGTGCGCTGTTTCATTTTGATTCTTGACAAAGTCAACTCGATTATCAAGTAAAGGGATCAGAAGTTATTTTGCGAAGATCTTGTCGTCATTATCGCCGATAATCTACCGAGGTCAGTGACTTAAAATGGATGCTCCTTCGGCTATAGGCGAGACTGAAGAAGAACAGACAACTAATTTAAAAGACCAGGAAATACTAGCTGACGAGCAAAGCGAATCTAAGGAAACACGACCAGACACCACTAAGAAAGAACACATGAAGAACCTCGTTGCTTTTTACGCGTTCGGCGCGCTTATTTATACAGTTTATTCGGTAATAATCTCGGGCGCACAGGACATATTGGCTGGTACATTTATTCCTACCGCGGCTGTGTTGGTGACAAACGTAGGACCTTACTTTCTAGTGACAATGATTGCACCGTATTTTATACACAAGGTGCCTTACGCATTGCGGATAGTGGCGATTTATGCACTTTTTACAGCAGGTCTGTTTATAATTGTCTACGCTAAAGAAGTCTATCTCAAGTTAGTGGGAATCTGTACAACTTCCCTCGGAGCTGGCATTGGGGAGGTTTCATTTTTTACCCTTACGGCTTATTACGAGAAAGTGACAGTTGCTGCATATTCCGCTGGTACTGGCTCAGGATTTATACTAGGTCCTTTGTATTATACAGGTAATAATTTTTCTTAATTGTAAGACATTGGTGCATATGTCGCGAAAGGTTTTTGTGTCTGTCTTCCTTTCTTGAGAAAATCAAATCGTAATTGTAGATTGTACATTCCTCAAGTTTTTCTTAGGTATCTAAATTACAATACAATACAATACAATACAATACATACCTAATAGACCATTTTCGAATTCTCACGGCTGGACTGGATCTAGCATGGAATGGAGGCGAATGCGGGCAAATCTTTTCAAATGCAAATTAATTTGCCCGCATTAGCCTCCATTTCATGCTAGATCCAGTCCAACCGTTAGAATACGAAACTGGCCTATTGACCGCTCCCCCTCGGGGCTTTTCAGGGCCAATGAAACACAATGAAACGACGGATCAGAATAACAACAACAACTGTTAAGAATCCCAACTGGCCGGAGGCAAACCAGTTGGCTGTTCACAAGTGCAGCTGGGAAGTTAAACCAGGGACAACCAGGATCAAATTCAACGAGTGGTCAGAGCGGGTCATGAACCCGGGATCTCGGGATCTCAAGGCAAGCACCCTATATAAGCACTGAATCACTCTGCCTTCTCTTTGCCCTCGTATTCTTGGTTTTCACTCGCGTGATCAACAGTCCACAATTCCCTGACGTCACAGACTGCTTGCAGCATGGGCCACTTTGGAAAATACCATAATACTCTTTGTTTGTCCTCCCAAATTTTGAGTTAGCATTGGTTTTGTTTTCTCTTGGGAGCGTTGTAAGTCCCAAGAGAAACTGGAAACAATGCTTATGCAAAATTTGGGGGGGACAAACAAAGAGTATTATGGTATTTTCCGAAGTGGCTAATAGATGGTTTTCACCTGACGTCACAGCGACCATGTTGGTGTACAGAACAATAGAGAAAAACGTCTTTTGGGAATTTGACTCTATTATAATGCAAAACATGAGCCATAATTTGCTATTGTTTTGTACACCAACATGGCCGTCTCATCACGTGATTGAAAACCATCTCTTGATTATAGTCCTTTGAATTAATTTGTGACGTCAATCCGGTATTGAACCCATTCCCCTTCATTGCTCAGTTATGGATCAAAGTATGACCACTTTTCCCGTCTTTCAAAGGCAATAAAAAAAGTGAAATTTCAATCAAGAGATTCTTCCTTGTCGCTGACGATATGGGAGAAAAAGACAAAAAGCTGGGCTCCGAGTTTGTAGAAACATTGTTTTCACTCCTGCTTTTCAAGGCAAATTTTGTTTGACGGAGGGGATCTCGTTTTCCAAAACAACTTTTAACTTGCAGCTTCCCCGGGTTGCAAGCGATTCCGGTGATTATTGAATGCATATTTTTATATTTTAGGTCTAACGACATGGAGCTGTGTGTCGCCAAATAACGCAATGATGATAATGGCAGGATCTCCTCTTCTCTACTTGTTATTCTACGCCATTATGGACAAAAGACATTCCTCAAAAACCCGCATTGAATTAGACTTAAAAGAAAGGACACACTCGGATGCAACTTTAAGCTGGAAGGAGAAGATTTCGGCTGCTGGAAAAATACTTCCGTTGGTTTTCGCTCTTTTTGTTTGTTACGTTAGCGAATACGTCATCATCCAAGCTGTCATCACAACAATGGCTTTTCCAAATGCACCCTTTCCCCCGAGAGTTCATTACAGATATTACATTTTTATTTTTCTCAGCGGTGAATTTATAGCGAGGTCGTATCTTGCTGTTATTGCTTCATTGAAACCTAGTCTTGTTAATGTATTTGCTATCCGGAGAATATGGATTTTGTCTCTCATCCTGTTCGGACAGTTAGTATTTTTCACATTGGCTGCGTGGTACAGGTTCTTACATAACGTGTGGATTGTTTTTGTATTAATTTTTGCCGCTGGCCTAGAAGCGGGCGCGGCTTTCACGAACGCCTTTGTCGTGGTTTCTGAGACTGATGCTAGGATTAAGGAATTTGCCATGGGGTTCGCTACCATCGGAATGGGGGGTGGAACTTTCATCGCCGGTGTTGTGGGACTTCTTATGGAGCCTGCCATCAGAGATCACTGTCTGCTCGTCTCAGATGTAGGGGATTACTGTTTTACGAGGCCATTCAGTGGCTGGAATCAAACTATTGGCTGCTGATGAAAAGAAGTAGACATGGGAATAGGATTGGGGATTGGGAATAGTCTATGGAGGCGACAGGGCTGCTGATTTAAGATTAATGTTAACAGATTCTGTCTAAATATAAAAACAACTTCATTCGCTAGTAAAACTCTGCATTTAGGAGGAACGACCTACAGGTGGCTCTTTCATACGTGGAACTGAGATTAAGAGAGGAAGAAATGGGAGAGGACTTGCCAGTTTGGTCCAAAATAAATTCGGGTGTGGTTACTATCACAGATTGCACGCCTTTACACAATATTCGCATTGTGTGCTGACAAAACTCCTATTCTGTTGGCCAAGAGCGGTAAATCAGTTGTTAAGACGAACCCTGCAAAATAACGAGATATCTGGCTTACTTTTTCATTTAAAAGAATTAATTTTGTTTTATCGAAAAAACGTAGAATTTGTTTTATTTTTTAGTCGCTTTTTGTAATATCAAAAGGAAGAAGAGTATCGTGAAGTTTGTTTTTCAAATTTTTCCGTATTTCGGCTTGCGCCATATTTAGTCTTATTTAAGATTGATCATGATGTTATAACTATGTTATGTGAATCAATGCATTTGTGTATAGTGAATTCGCTAATGACCTGTTGTTGAATTATAAAATGCAATGTTCCGAAACACACTCTGGTCTTACTGGTTTAAATTATGAGATCTGGCAAAATTGACACCTTCTGATGTGACAGTAATATAAAACGCGAATTTTTTTTTTAAATCTCGTAAAATTATACTGAAAGTAGAATGTTTAAGAACATAGTTTCACTTTTCTTGCCACTAATGGCATCAAGTAGTTCAAAAACGATTGAAGAACAAGTGGTATCAAGAAGTTCAAGAACGATTGCACTTTAAAAAGTTTTAAATCTTTAATTCAGATCATAGGTACCTGTTATACTGAGCTACAGGAGGCTCAAGCCATTGAACAAGAAAACTCTGATGCTGCGTCCGTTTGCATGGAACGCCAAAGTGGACATAAATGCTAACAAACTCGTTCCCAGGGTCTCTCTTGTCTGCCTCCTTTTGTCGTTGAGGAGAAACGACAATGGAGGCAGAGGAGAGAGACCCTGGAAACGAGGTCGAAACGTTAGCTGAAGAAAATGCTTTCTAGTTCTCAACTCAAGATTTTTGTCCTAAAATTACAACTGGTAACTTGATAAAATATTTATACTTATTTTTTGTATTTTTTTTCCAATGTTAAAAAATGCATGCTGATTGAAAAAAAATACATTCTAATGGGGAAATTTATTAGGAGTTGCAATCCATAAAAGATTACGTCCTGATTGCGAAAAAACAACCAGTTCTCATTGCTATGCCAGTTATTCCCTTTTCAAAATTTACACGCTGAAAAAAAAAACCCTGCTAATTGACGTCAAATACAAGTCTTAATCGTCCGGCCACTGGCGCAAATAGTGAGGTGAGCGAATCACAATCAGCCGCTCCACCTATGACTATGAATCACGAACTGCAAAGACTTTTCCCATTTGTAAATTAGAAAGCATTTATTGCAATTAGCATTTTATGTCCACTTTGGGGCTCCATAATAACTGGCATACCAATGAGAACTCATTTTTTTTGCAATCAGGACTTAATATTTTATAGATTGCAACTCCTAATCAATTACTCCATTAGAATGTTTTTTTTTTTTAGGCAATCAGCACGCACTTTTTAATATTGGAAAAGAAATACAAAAAAGAGCATAAATATTTTTACCAAGTTACCATAACTTGGCGCTCTATTTTGCACACCCTGTTGCATGTCGTTTCGTGTTGTTGCGAGTTGTTGCGCGAAGTTAGAAACTGGTCAAACTTTTGAGCCAACAACTCCCAACATTTCTTTGTTCCGTGATCGCCGAAGCGTGGCGCAACAATGTTGGATCCGTTTGTTCAGCTCTTCCAACATTGGCCACGCACACGCATTGCATGTAGTCTCCATGGAGATAGCAACGCAATTAACATGTTGAAAAAAAGACGGCAGCCGAATTTTGTAAGTTTACAAAGTCATATGGGCCGTATCCTCCCCATAGTACACTGCACGTCCTTACATTCTTGGGAACTGTTGCGTTCGTTTGCACACAACTGACAACACCATCTAACATCTGCAGAACCAACAACTCCCAACAACTGGGAGTTGTTGCATCCGTTTCCACGGGGTTTGACATAGAGCGGTTTTCAATTGAGTGTCGAAAGTAATTAGTGAATTACTTTGGTTTTGCATTTCTTCACTCAGTGATTGGTTCAAAGTTCTCCCGCCACTTTTTCAGCCAATCAGAAGTGAAACTAAAACCAATCGTGGCTCGCGCGTGCACATTTTCCCGCGCTTTGTGTCGGCTACTTGTAATTACTTCGAGTTTTGATTGGTTTACTGGATTGTCTCCGTCCTTTTTGATTGGCCAAAGTAATTACTTTGGTTCTGGTTTTACGACACTCGTTTGAAAACCGCTTTATAGTGATGCATCATTTTTGTAAACATAAATATATAAGGAAATGAAGTGATTGTCCGCAATGTGAGTAGCCAGCACGTTTGTCGCTTTCATTGGTTTTGTTGCAAGCCCTTGAACGAGAGGTATGCGGCCGTCGAAATTGCCTAACGACGAAACCACGAAAGGAAAAGCTGCCAAAACAGTCATTCAAGCAGGCTTGACTGTCTCCTACCAGTATTTATAATTTGTTTGTAGCTTTTCTACATATAACTAATTTGATTATTTCGACGAGTATAACGAATGCAAAACTTAATATTTGCATTACAGTAACCTTCCTCTAATTCACCGACACAAATGAATACTTAAGCCGTACTTCAAAGACTTTGATGTCTTTTGTTCCTGTGTTTGCTTGAAGTAACAGCAGGCAATTCAAACCTGAAAACTACATTAACATCTTCAAATAAACGAAGATATATTCAACAACGTATTAACATATGAAAGGATCGAAGAGATTTATGGATTAAATGGCTGGCTTGCAGAAATTGAGCTGTAACTCAAATAATCAACTGCAATATCAAACGAAGTACATGCCATCATCCAATTTCAGGAATATATCAAACAAGTAAGGATAGTAACTGAAATCTTAAAACATAAAATAATTTGGTTTAAGTGAAAACAAAATGGCAAGTGCCCGCTGCAGTACATTGTAAAGCAAATCATATTTTGTTGTGCTGAGCGGATCTCGCAAGATACTGATTCAAGAGAGAAAACTTTAACGTGGCATCAAGCACGACTTAGGTGAGACGAAAAGAAAATGTTAATGAAATTGCACATAGTAATTATAACTATAATCCGGTTATCCTCCAAATGCTGGTTTGAGGGCGTTCATGCTCGATACAAGGAAAGCCGTCTCTGAGTAAAAATTATGTTTAAGGATGCCAAACTAGGCTGGGTAGAATAACAAGTCGATGGCATTTTCAAATATAGGTATCTTCTTCCTATTTATCTCCGATGACTAATGTTAAAACAATATCACGAAATAATAGAAAATCAGCATTGCCATAGTCGCGATCCTGGATCGCGATGCGGAGGTCTCGACAAAAACTTCCATCGCACTTAATATTTAGTGCACCGATTTGACTTGTTGAGAAGGGATCTCCGCAAAACTTCTAGTTCAACTCGAGCTGCAACCATGTCGTCGAGCCTCAAGTTATTAGGACTGGTTCTACGCAAAATATTGCATTTCTACAACGAGAACGATAACAACAAATAGCTACGGCAATGTTATCAACCCTAACAATTACTGCATATTTACAGTATTCAAAATGGCAGAAGAAGAAGACGATCAAGACAGTAGTTTTGATGAGCCCCATGCAGAAGAACCCATCAAAGTCTCTGTGACGTTCAAGTCTCGAAATCAAGAAGCGGAAGTCAAACTCCTTGACAACAGTGAGAGCTCTCATAGTGTGCATAGAGACGAGTCCCCTTCAGGAAACCCCTCGAAGCTTAATGCTTCATGTCATGATCGGGAGACAAAGGATACTCGCCTTGCAGTTAATCAACATGAGCCCTCAATTCCCTCCCATATGATCGAGACCGGAAAAGACAAGAAAAGAGTCCGTGAAGAGGACGCCCTTAAGGTACATTCTTCTTCCCATAAGCGATCAATTCACTTCACAATAAAATCGAGCTAGTACTTAAATGATCAGTTGAGGGCCGGAAGGAATTTCTCTGTAGTTTATAAAATTGTTCATTATTAGTATATTTTTGATCTCGCTCCACTGGAAAAATTAACCAATGCCAGGCATTTAACAATTACGATAATTTGCGTCCATTTTGAAAACAATATAAAGCAATGGGCCATTTCCGAGTTGCTGTTTGTCTCGGTTTCGAAGTAAGTCTTGGTTTGCATAAGAATACGCAACTCATTTCCATTTGAATGGTTTGCACCAGGACTCGCTTTAAAACTGGGGCATGCAGCAGCTCGGAAATGGGCTATTATGAGCAACCGATGCTCTCTGAGTTGCTCGCGCAAGTATTTTGATTCTCATGTAATGAAAAGCCGAATCAATTGTAACTTTTATGCGCGAATTTTTCTGCGCAATACTAAGGGCAAGCTCCATGATATTTTGAAATCTGATTGCTTTGTTTGATCGTTGCATCTGTGGTGATCGGCTGAAGGCTATGAGAGATGCTGGTTTCGGTTTCAACAAACTCAAAAAAGAATGCTAATTCGGTACTGCGATTTTAGCCCAGTAATACATACTTTAATTAATATAACGCTCAAATAAATACTGACTCTAAAAGACTAAATCAGAATAATGGCAGCTCAACTGTTCTTCCAGTCTCGTGTACCTCTTTATATCACACTCTTTTTCTGATCTCATTTTAAGCTTATATTTGCCAGTGGTAACTTCATGACGAAAAGGACAAGAAATTGTTACAATCCTACTCTCTATCTCTCTCTCTCTCTCTTTTTTTTTTTGTTTCAATCAGGGCTGGCAAGGTTACAGTAACAATATTTACATCAAACCAATCACAGTGAACAATATGTCTCGTGACACGCGTCCCTATTCATCCAGTGGGAAGCCACAGCGGAAACTTACGACCGAAGATTTGAGAAAGCAAATAGGTCTCCGCGAGGCCAACAGTTGGGTCGAAAACTATAACGAAACACTTCGAAGCACAGGATCTTTGCGAAAAAACAATCAGGTCTGTAAGGAAGAAAAGCACGAGGCGACCGCAAAATTTCCAAAACAGACAAAGGAAGAACAGGGGACAGATCAAAGTAAAAGAACTACCAAAATTAAAAAAGGTTTTGCCTGCAGAACATGGGCTGCGAGTTTTCTGTCGAAGAGTAGCGGTGAAAAGAAAAGCGGAGAGCTCGTTTGCATGTTCGTTCGACAATACGCGGAGAACTTGAATTCCTCTGCCTTTATCTCGGATAAAGGCTCATCAAGCACCAAAAAGGGAATGGAGGGAAGGGCAGCTCAAGGTACAGATTCAGATAGAGTACATGGACAAAATACTTCTACAAAAATAACTAAATTAGTAATCGATCTGAAAGGGAAAACTTCCTTTGATCAAAACAAAGAAACAGGGGAGCCGAAATTCAAAAATGGAACAAAAAGCATCCATGGATGTTTTTGCGGAAAGAAGGTGATGCGAGACGACATAATGAGGCGCTCTCAGAGCACAGCGTCGATTAGCAGGCTTCGCTTCAACAGATCAAAAAGTATGGTGGCATTGCCAGTTAAGCAGTTTCCTCCAATCAATCCACTACAGGCGTTCAAAAAGCCATACGTCCCGGTAAGAGAAACCCGTAGCGTTTTACTGACTCGTAGGCCACACACTGTGGACACGGCATGTCTCGCAAAAGAACTGATGTTGGTTAATGGTCATTATAACTTGCCAGATTATGTAATAGAAAACCATTATATCAATGGATGCTGTGTCCAAAGGATCCCTTGGAAATCAATGGAAACTGTAAACAAGGGAAAGCAAGTGGTTCCTTGGGCTGATTTTAAACATGGAAAATCACTTGACGACGTAATGGACATTTCGTCTCCAAGGAAAAAAGAAGATCGTGATGGAACGATTTTCGGGGGAACTTTTTATAAACAGGAAATAACGAAAAGGAAGGAGAGGACCATACAAGAAAGGAATGTAGCAGTACGAAAGTCAAAGAGTGATTTATATCGAAATAAGGAATCATCGCGAAGAAGGATTTGCGAAAACAAAGACGTCTTTCGGATTTCAAAGGCAAACAGACAACTTGCCAGCAGAACTAGTACTCCACCACACTCAACCAGTGACGAGAATAACGATTCTGATTCAAACGACACTGGTTTAGGAACTGACATTGAATACACTGTTGACGGTTCGGCTAAAATTGATGTTTATCTTCAACCAAGAGGCAACAGTTGTCATTAACAACATTTCTTTACATTCTCGGTTCTCACGCGAGGCCCCGCCTTGAATTCCGATAGGCCTTTTGCAACAATTGGTCACATGACTCATAATTGTTGAACTTGAAGCTAAGCTCGGGCTTTCTAAGTTCCAGAAATGGAAGGACCGTTTTGGACTGAGCCAGAATACAAATTTTCAGAGAAATAACACTTAAGGTATAGATTTTATGATCATTTAAACACTCGAGAATTCCATACTTTTGTTTACGAACAAAAAGCTTTTGCCCTACATTTCTCCATAATTAAGCGCCAAAAACAGAGCTAAGATTCCTATTCTCACCAAGGGTCAAATAAGCGAGAATAAATGTGCAAGGGTGGAAATTTCCAGACTGTCAATCCGCGAAAAAAAGTTTGAAAACTTAGGAAAATACAAGGATTTGTATGAATTTATTGAAGCGTGACTGGAGGACAAATCCTTATACTTTCTTTCAACTGTAAAAACGTCAGTTTAACACTATATACTTAAAAAAATCGGCGTGGTAGCATATTTTAAGCTGCTTTTTTTACCTCTGGAAAAATAATTTTATGTACTCGGCAGAATCATCGTGTTTGTGAAAAAGAGGTCACGTGACCAATTGTTGGAGAAGAAAACCTATTACTGAGTCTCAATGGACTCTCAACTGAATCAGAGAAGCAGCAGCGGTGTTGGTGTCTTAAACTCGTCACCTCGAAAGTAAGCTCTTATCTTAATATGCCTTTAGTCATCAGTCTTCGTTTGTTTTCCATTAAAAGTAAACAGTATTTGATGATGTGCGTGCAAGCCAATGACTCATTTGAACTACATTGCATCCGCTCAAAGAATCCGTCTCGAAGGCCTCTTTTTGGAGTCAATGCTTTAAAATATATTTAATAGCTGCTCTTCCAAAGATTAGTCTCATCCAATTCTTTCCCACGAAAAATAAATATCACTGCGTTCTTATCCGCTACGTTCAACCGAACGTAAATTACTTTTCCATTTTAAACTGAGCACGATCGCCAACATAACCGCGGCTGGATGGTTGGCTAAGGCGATCCAACCATGCAACGCGAGAATTCTTTTAACTTGTTTTTCCTTTCTCCTCTAACAAGGAGGAAAGTTAACCCTTAAAACTGAAGGGGATCCAGCAGTTGAGAATCGGACGCTTCTTGTTGCGAAGCCAAATATCATATGGGTTATTGACCAAACGTGAGGTCAAGATGGCTGGATATTAGCCAAGTTCTTTTTTTGCTTGTTTATTTCGTCTCGGTCCATAAACACGCAAAAAAAGTGTAAAAGGTTTTTTCTTTCTTTCTTTTTACATATATTTTATTTCTGGGTCCGCAGTAATTGGCTACTCAGCAGTTGCGATGTTCCTGACAACTGATTGTACATTTTGTTTTTGTTCTTTTTTTTTTGGTATCATAAAGGCGAAGCTAATTTTAAAAAAAAGAAAAAAAAAAGTAAAAAAGAACGAGGCCAATATCCAACCATCTTGACCGAACAAGCTTGGTCAATAAAGAATTTATCATATGGAATAAAACACCAAAAAATGATCTTTGATCTTGCAGGACCAAGCGAGAAATGATCCCGAGCGGGCAAGATAGCTCTATCTTGAATTGCTCGCTCGGGTAGCCAATCAAAGCGCGGAATTTGATTCATCTTGCCCGCTCACGGAGCTAATCATATAATAATGAGCAAAATTAAATCAGTTTAAGAAGACCGAGGCATATCCTTTTTCAGATGATCGTGGGAAGCGAAACAAACATCTGCGCGGACACTAGAACGACAGGAATCATTTCGTGTCGACCTGCGATGGAATGCAGCCCATCAGTTTTCGGTATTATTCATCTTTAGGACGGCTACTGCTAGATCTTTGCGGAAAATAAAATCATCGCGGTATTTTATTCCTTGCACGATCCATAATTCTGCATTAAGCACAAGCAATCCCTCGTGTGGTTTCTTGGTTACAGACCAATAAGAGGCGTTTTGGTCACCAGGCCCCAATCTGATTGGCCATAATTTGGCGGGACCCGTGTTCTACATTTAGATAATACGGTAAAGCGATTGGCCAAGGCCAAATGAGAGAGATCAACACTTCTGTGTTATTGTCTTCTGCTTAAGGCCTCAAACACCTAAGTTATCCAATCAAAGAATCTTCAGAGGCACGTGACGCCTAACGGCGTGCAAAAAGGCAATACGCAAAGCTATAAAGCCTTTAAAATATTGCATCACCTAAGTATACAGTATACCAGCGGAAAATACATTTCGAAATCTCTTATTACGAAGAGGCGAAATCTTCTACAAAACTTCTGTCGTCAAAAATGCTAAGGGTTCTGCGACCAAAAGTTTATAGTCACTTTGAAAACAAGTTAATTGAATCAGATTATAGATTATCCACATTCAAACGTCCAAAAAAGTTAACTAACAGTCTGATCTCCAACTCTTGAACAACCTTTTGTCATATAATACATTCCTGAGTCATTGCTATAGACGCCTCAACAAAACACTTGATTGTTCTGACCTGGCAACACCGATACCGTGTCACATTAGACGAAACAGGATCATTTAAATTCTGATCTTTCATTAAGTAAAGTAAAGTAAAGTCAAATTATTTAACGTCGGTAGTCCCTTCAGTTATGAAACTGGAATCAATGAAAGCCGACGATGCGCCTTTTACCCCCCTCCCTCTGTCAGTGCTCCGTTTCACGGATACTTTAAAGCTATAGCTACACGGGTCAGAGGAAAGTGGAAACAGACGTTGAAGTCACTGAGATTCGAACTGGGGACCCCTTGCTCCGAAAGCCGCGCACAAGCCAACTGAGCTACGCCTGCAAATGTTGGTTTTTGAGAAGAGGGGAAAACCGGAGTAGCAGGGGAAAAACCTCTCGGAGCAGAGTAGAGAACCAACAGATTCAACCCACATATGGCGTAGAATCCGGGAATCAATCCTGAGCCACATTGGTGGAGGCGAGTGCTCTCATCACTACGCCAGCCCTGCTCCCCTCTGATGCAACCCATCTGTATTGTTGTCCGTCTGATTACATACATACTACATACTTAATTGACCGCTCCCCATAGGGGCTTTTCAGGGCCAATGAAACACAATCAACGAAACAACAGAACACAACAGCTACAACTGTTAAGAATCCCAACTGGCCGGAGGCAAACCAGTTGGCTATTTACAAGTGCAGCTGGGAAGTTGAACCAGGGACAACCAGGAACAAATTCAAAGAGTGGTCAGAGCGGGTCTTGAACCCGGGATCTCCGGATCTCAAGGCAAGCGCCCTAACCACTGGGCCACACTGCCTCCGAACTTTCGATTCGCTAAAAGTTGGTGCACCTTTAGTTGCCTCAAATAGTCTCATGGTTTGCAACATCTCCTCCTCAGGCAGTTTTCTTCTCGGTGTTTCACTCCTTAACCGCCCATCATACCATCCGGTTACGTCTATTCCCACCACCAGAGCCTCGGACCTTATGTCTGCGTATGACTCGAGGCTCTGGGAAACTTTATGACGGAGAACATGCTCCGTAGGGTTGTAATAGCCAAACATTGGCCATTTGAACCTTACGGCGCCTGCTCACTGCTCGTGCAAACATGAATGCACCAATCAGAGACGCTACTCATTGTTCTTCAAGAAAAAAAATGAGAAGAATGAGAAAATACTTTGTTTCAGGGGTTCCCCAGAGCTCTACTCTCCCTCAGTCATGCCCAATTAATAGAGAAGAACTCTGAGGTCAAGATCGCAGTTACGTCAAGTTAACAATGTGAAACCCGACCTTCATTTCGATTCACTTGTCCATTGCTTGGCCAATCCAGGGAGGGACATCAGAATATTCCTTCAACTATATCACAATCTGCTGTACAGTTCTTTGTTAGGGAAATGTTCCATTGCAAAAAAATTTGTGAGGTCATCAAAGAAATAGACACATGACAGGCAGTGTGGCCCAGTAGTTAGGGCGCTTGCCTTGAGATCCGGAGATCTTGGGTTCAAGACCCGCTCTGACCACTCGTTGAATTTGATTCTGGTAGTCCCTGGTTCAACTTCTCAGCTGCACTTGTAAATATCCAACTGGTTTGCCTCCGGCCAGTGGGAATTCTTAACAGCTGTTCTTGTTGTTCTGTTCCGTAATTTTGTTGTGTTTCATTGGACCTGAAAAGCCCCTATGGTGATCGGTCAATTAAGTATGTATTGTATGTATTGTATTGCCTCTAACTGGCTTGGACGAGCGAGAGATGTCTTCCAATTCTATATTTTTACGGGGAATTAATAGCAAAAATTCAAGGAGATGGTAGAAAGACATATACGACATAGTTCTTAAGATTTATGGGAGACGAAAATACTTGAGTTCTAGCTCGTGATTTTTAATTTTAGGTTTTTCCTATGACGTGCGCTTAGAATCGGGTCCGCACCTAACTACACGATGAGGAATGCTATGCGCATAAGCCTTTCTTTGATTCACCTCGCATAAAGTCCAGCTCGCTGTAGGTAGAAGCAAGATCAAAACTGAGGTCTTTCGGAAAATCGCTTCTTCTGGCATAACTGAGCTCACAGAGGCCAGAGGAGGAATGAAAATTAAACGAATAACACGAGCTGTGTTTGATGCACAATAATGCGCACTCCATATCATCGTATGTCATTTTTGACATTATTGGGTGATGCTCCAAAGAGTGCTGTGGGACCACGGGATGTATGATGGCATATGACGTCCTGCCAACTGCAAAGAGAAAAAATGAAAAATTTTTCCATCTCCAAGTTGACTCACTTGGTACGGCAGTGTACACAGCAGTCGGCAAATATGACCCAATTCGAACTATCGACGGTTATTTCGGAATTGCTGGGGTTTTACAACATTGCGCTTAGCAATTAGCTTGAAAATCTCGCATTGCATTTTCAACCAATGATAGGCTGATTGTGAATCTTCCTTTAGTTACCATTGGCTCCTTTTATTGCCTCCTTCGTTGTCATCGACCAGACAAGGTAACGTCTTTTGTTTTAACGGATCTCGGTTGAAACGCACTAATTTATCATTTCTTGTAACTTACCCGAACATAGAGCCAGAGAAACCTTCAAACTGATGTCCAATGGCATCATTTGCCCCTCTGCAGTGACCTGAAACACGTGCCTCCGCTGAGATGCCATTGCTCGCAACTCGCGCAAGCGCACTCTGGAACCAATCCCCACAGCAAAAATAGAAATTCCTCTTCGCTTGAGTTTCCTGTACTCTTTTCTGGTTCTATTCCCTGTGTCAAATATTGTTTGTGTTAGATTAGAGTTAAAGAAAAATTCATCTCCGCTAATTTTTTCTTGATAAATTAAATGCAGTAGAAATATAGACAAGGGGTCAAAAAGATAGCCAAAGATGAAGCTCCCGGTGTCAACCTTGTTCCCAGGAGCTTTCCGCTTCGGGCGGGGCGCTTTTCCCCCCCCCCCCCCCCCCCCCCAAAAAAAAAAGCGAAAGGAAATGTCCTGGAAACGAGCTTGTTCCCGTGTTTATTAAACCTGCTATGCTGTCAAACAATGGAGTTTACAAGTATTAACCAACAGTGGTGTCAATTCCGGCAAAAACCGGTTAATAAGTAATAAAACACATATTAGTCATGAAAATAAGACTTTTATGTGGCTATCAAGGGCGGTTCAGATTCCAGTAATGACTGACGTTTTTCGGGTTAACTGGGAGTAAGCTTGACGCAGATTTATAAGGTCTATACCATACCGACGACCGATATCTCAGTTGGTTGAGCATCAAACATTAGCGCGGGAGATCGCGGGTTAAAACCTCGTTCGGACCAACACTCAGGGTCTTGTAAAATAACTGAGCAGAAAGTTCTACCTTAGTAATTTCATCTGCAAATGGTAAGACTTTCAAGTCTTCTCGGATAAGTACTATAAACCGTAGGCACCGTCTCACAACCATTCCTGCTAGTCAACACTATTCGTTGTTCGTGAAGAGTACACCCCGGATGTTGTGGTCTGTCTTCCTTTCACATTCATGAGTGGGTTGGGAGGGTGGGTGAGATCAAATCTAGAGGCTGGTAGCGGCTGCAAGGGGCACCTTTACAGGCTGATGTCCGATCTCACTCCAGAGAAAGAATTGTAATGTGATATGTGCGGTATATAAATGCCATTAGCTGGCAAGCCAAGTTTAAGATAAATAGTATTTTTCCAGAGATCTTGAGTCCTCTTCAGTTAGGGTTAGGGAAAACGTTCACGGAATATTGATAACTTTTTTCCTTTCTCCAAAATCAAATTTCCCGAGATTTTCAGCCATTGAAGAAACTGCTACCGAGCATACCAAGCATAAGAATTAGATGCCGCGAGCCAGTTACGAAATAAGCGAAGAATCTGGGAAGGCTTTTATTTGCAAATATTATTGTTCTAAGTTTTCTTAGGCTAGACTGAAGGGCGGATGCTCACAGTTTAGGAATTCCTGATGAGGAACTAGTCAGAGGCCGTTATTTTTAGGTGCTGACCGCAAGAAAAGCGACCTCGGCTAGCCACTCGAAGCCCTGGATCCAAGCGCATGCGTATTCTTGCATTTAGGCACAGTTATGTTTAATTTCATTATGAGCCACCCACTTACCCCTTCCCCCCCACCCCCCGCCCCCCCTGCTTCCCCCTTCCTCCTGGACCTTGAACGTAGAAATCTAAGAATAAAAAACAAATAAGCAAACAAACAAAACAAAAGCAAATGCAAAATAAGCAACAACAACTCACTCCTATAGCTTCTTCCGTCCGTTATTACCAGCAATACTCGTGGAACATTCGCTCTCGTTCCTGATTCGGCAGAAAATAAGCTCAAGCGGCACTTCAAAAGTCCCTTGTCAGTCCTTGTGCTACCATTGCGATTCTTAATCGCCAAAACCGAAGCCTTTATTTTGGTCACTTCTTGCTTGTCCGTGAACCGCAGCTCCGTATTTGCCTCATCGCTGAAACTAACGACTCCTATATGAGTGCCTGAAGCGGAGAGCAAAGGAGATGTCAATCCCTAAGACAACAAAGGAGATGCAAATCCCGGAGACAAATAATTTTAAAATTGGTTTTCATGGGGCTCTTTTGTTTATTATACGTGGTGCTTTAGAAAGGAAACTGCAGAATACTACGCAATAACGGATACAAATACGGAAAGAATATAAATGAACTTTGCCAATTTTTGGAACAGACATCTGCCTCAATTTTGCATCAATAGCACGAATTACCTTAGAACTATTTAACTCTTTCCTCTGCGTAGCTTCTAAGCGTATTTGCGGATTCCGCTGCTAATTGCGTATTGCTGGCCCTTCTCGACGGTAATCTTTGGCTAACTTGGCCCACAGTGGGTGGAGGGGAAGCTGTTGTTCGTAATTAACTTGGTGAGAATACCGAAGGGCAACACCTAACACCCTTTAGGTATGAACTCACTCTTTCAGAGGATTCTCGCAACATAGTTCATATAGATGGATTCAGGGTTATGAAATCCCGAAAACCTTAAAAGCGACAACGTTACTGTCACAGTTCGTGTTAACTTGACAGTGACCATGCACAATCTTTTGTCCTCGTTTCACAACTGAAGGGTGTAGTTTGTGCATAGTCAGGGCCAAAACAGCGCACAAAACCTTAAAAAGAAAGAAACACGTCGAGTTTCATAACCATATGCCTATGTAAAGTATGCTCTCAATAAGAGAGTTTCAGTGCATGAGCCTTTCCTGAGGTGAGAGCTCAAGGATTTCCTTTGAGAAAGAGACCGTTGTCCTGTCTTCACTAGGACCTCTTTCTTTGTTTTGGGGTTAGACCCAAATCATGTGAAGCGTCCCACCTTAAGTGAGGGGCAGCACTAAAAGCCGGATTCCAGAATTCCGGATTCCGGATTCCAGATTCTGGATTCCTGCTTTTAGTGCTGCCCTGAGCAAAGAGGAAAGGCCCTGTTCTGAAACGATGATATTTCAGCTCCTACACTTTTGCAATGCCCAATTATTCATTGTTTATTGTTTATCACACACACCACAAATTGCCGGTGATGCTTACCTTCGTCTGAAACGTGAAAGTGATCAATAATTTTATTGACAGATTCCTTCATGGTTTGAAAGTTGCTCGGTCCAGTGCTCCAAGATGCGTCCAGCAAGAAAGCCAAGTCAATAGCGAAAGGACAAACTTAAAACACAATATCTTTACGTTAAGTTTGCAGTTTTACAACTCGCGTCACTCTCTTATTCGTAGTTTGAATTAATCTTTGTTACAGCCTGTGCCTTCAAGTACACAGGTCGCCTTAATTCTTTTTCAAGTCCATGATTACTTATATTTGCGGCGACAGCTGGTCCAACGTTAAAGCAGACAACGAAAATTAAAGTGGATCGAAATCAGCCAATTGGCCTATGAACCAGTTCCATTAAGGCAAACTTTTGTTGAAGTGCGTAAAAGGGTTTTGAGAGAGGGTATTAAATTTCGCGTTGTTACTTTTAAATCCCACAATAATTATCATCAATCCAAGCTAACTCCATGCATTATCCTTGCTTTTTCTAGATAACATGTCAAATCAAACTTTTTCTTACCACGACTGTTACGGAGAAGGCTGTAACGCTGCGGTAAACAAAAGTGATGAACGATTTTTTGGAGAATTCAGTTTACACTCACCAGAGCCAAATGTTCTTACACACATGATGACTTGGAGCTGTAAACGACATAGATGTATGCAGACAACATGAAAATGGTAGAAATGGCGCGTGAGGTTCTAAAAATAACTAATAAAGTTTGTTCACAAGTCTCTCCTTCATTCCCTTAAACATAAATTTTTCAAACGCCCAATGTCAGAAGAACCAGACACTGCTTCAGCCACTGAAATCATGAAGCATTTGAGAATATTGCCATTCCTAACTACTTTTAAATATTTATCGAATAGCTCATCAGTTAACCTTTTTTAGAGGACGTGAAACGAGTTATATCCTGTGTGTACTGAATAAACTGGAGAGTGATAAAATCGGTCTTACTTTTACCATTGCAAATACATGATGTATTTTTAACATAAATTTCAACAGTTCTAACTGCTAACTACCGAACCGTCCATTTTAGGCCATTTATGGTAAAACGTTGGCTTTGCCATCGGTCGATGGAGACCTAACATGTGCTCCAGGAAACGCGTTTTACTCGAATTGAGGGAGTAACTCCGAGCAACCCTGAGTAACTCAAATTGAGGGAGTGGCTGCGCGCACATTCTTTGTCACAAAAAATTTCCGAAGGGACACTATCATCTCACTCTCACTTATTTTAAATAAGTGAGAGAATCGTTGATAGGATCTCGGTCTTCTGCTGTCTTGCCGTCTTGCGTTTTCGAAGGGTTTTTGGAAAGCGAAGCCCTGGAAAAGGAGGACCCCCAGGGAAAGTTACCTTATTAGCCAGTGAATAAAACCAATCCATGGGCGGTTGTTTTCCGGTTGCCATGTTTAAGGCGGCTAGTCATGTTTCGGGTAAATTTCTCCAGGGTCTTCGTAAACAAAGACGATGAAAATACGTTTTCTGTGATTCACCTTGGTGTGTCTCTACGGCCATTACAAGCAACAGGAATTGTTCTTTTTTTTCTCATTTACTGACTGATGTGTAATTTTTTCTGGAGGCCTTCGTTTTCCAGACCTCCCACACACCACGTTTTCGAATTACTCTCTTCAGTCCATAGTTACACTGTCTTGGAAGGATAGGTGTAATACTGCACTCGTTGTATATATTTACATGTGCAAGAAGAGTACCGACCCTAACGTAACAAACCTGTAAAACGAGGAACAAACTTCTTCTCATCTTTTGGTTCATCATTTCTCTTACTTTCGATTGTCTCGGAAATTCGGGTTGAATAAACACATTAGCGCTTTTCTTTTGTGACAGAATGTTGCAAGATAATTCAGCTGCTAGAAGAAACCGGCTGCTGGACGAAGTGTGTACTTTTTGAAATGTTCAGTGACCTGTCATGTTCAGTACCAATCTCTCTCTCTCTCTCTCTCTCTCTCTCTCTCTCTCTCTCTCTCTCTCTCTCTCTCTCTCTCTCTCTCTCTCTCTTTAGATTCATCATTAGGTATATGCTACTTGTTTTCCCTATGCCTTCAAAAAATTCAAATGTAATATAAATGACATCTTTAACACTTTTTACAAAAGCTGGTATTTCACAGATGGCATCCAATCCTCAAAGATTGGAGTTAATTTTTTGACGTGCAATTTATTTCCGTTTAAATCCGAAAAGGGTAGCAAATACTCTTTTTTTGGTACATCCATCAATAATTACGTAAAATTCAGAAAACAATTCGGCTTTTAAAGGTCATGACAACGACAGACATTTCTATGAAACCCCTCTGCGATCAGTAATATTCTTCTTTTTACGATGTCTTCAATTTCTGCTTAAAAGGTTGTTGTAGGGTAGGTTTTCTGTACGACTTGAGAGCTCAGGATTTTTTCAAAAGACTGGGAAAGGTTTTGTCTTTTTAAAAGTCAAACCGGCGGTCATATCTTTGTTTTCTCCTTTGGTGAGGTTGGCGCTTGTTAAAATGCACTATCTGAAAGCAGTTAAAGAGGAATAAACGAATTTTGAACAATTTTATCGTTAAAAAACCATTTCGTAGCAAATACCTGTTTCGGGAGCAAATACGCACTTTGTTTTTTCGTGAAGAAGAGAAGTTATCCCTCACGAGTAAATTACTCCTCATACGAAGAAATTAAACAGTCCACAATATTTCCGTCACTTCAAAGTATGATGAGCGTGGATATAGAACTGCTAGAATAGCTCATTTTTGAAGTTTTATTCAAAAACGCAAAAATGAAGGAGCAAATACGCGCTTTTGCAGCAAATACCTACTTTCATTCCATTTTATAAAAAGGCCATATAACACGACTGATAAGAAATTCGGAGAATTATCACCCCATTAGTCTCTTAAGAGTGACCCAAGGATATTTGGTCTCTAATAATAGTTGGAAAGCCCATTTTTTTTAGGTTTTTGTACTGACCAGGCACTTCAATTCACGAGGTCTATTCTTGAGAATTCTGATTGTGGCTGTACTATAAATAAAGCAACCACTGCTTTTTAATGGACATGAATTAGAGAGAAAAAATCTTGGAGAAATTCGCGTACTGGTCATTTATCAAGAATAATTATATGGTGGGGATAGAAGCTGGTGTTTACTCCAACTTACACATTTCGTTGCCACCTTATGCCCAAACTCACCCCTCCCCACCACACCCCACACACCCCTTCGATTAAATTTGCAATCAAGGATCTTCTCTACGGTTTCGCTCCTTGCCATCATAAGCTTGTTGATACACGTAAGGCCTGGCCAAGCGCTCGCAACATTTCAACGCAACATCTTGCCACGTTGCTTGATGTTGCGACTTGTTGAACGGGCTGGCCAAACGCACGCAACATTTTCAACATTTTTAACGCAACATGTTGAGGTTTATGTGCCCCAGGCCCCTGGCGTGCAACAAGTGGACCTAGCGCGCATGCCCTGGTGCAACAATGTTGCGTGAACGTAGCCAAACCAGTGCAACATCTGCAACATCCAAAATGTTGCTCAAAATATTTGTCCGTTTTCATATTTGGTCCAACATTATCCTACATGTTCCAACATATCGCAACAAGGTGGTCAAACGTATGCAACATGTTGTGCCCAGCAATGTTGCAAGATGTTGCAAGATGTTGCGTTGTAATGCTGCGAGTGTTTGGCCAGGCTTTAGGTCAAGAAATACACACAATTAGCTAAACACCCAATTTCGACATCCAACACGAAGTGTCCCTTTAAGTCTAGGCATTTCCTATCTATATCTAACAAGGTTAGGGTAAATGTTAGCGTTATTTTTAGGTCAGGGTAAATGCAGCAGTTTATCCTTACTTGAGAAGCAGTATTTGAGGGACACTTTGTGATGTTAATTGTCTGTATTCCGAGAGATGAGTGACGTAAAAGTTGAGAAAAAGAGCAGGTGGACACCTCGTCATGCTCATTGAAATCCACTTGCATCTAATAACGTGCATTTCTGGACGTATCTTGTTGATAGTGCTAATGGCCTAATAAAAGTCATTGGCATATTGTTTTTTTTTATATCTTTCTGCGATGCTGTAAGCCGATCAATTAAGGAATTCATTTTCGTTCTCATCATGGCTTTCGCTAAGGCATGAACCAATTGCTAAATGGTGCACTGGACCTTTGTTTTGCTATTGCGTTTACGACAAGTTACAAAACGAATGGGTAATTATCTACAGATGGATAGCATTGACTGCTAGACACACTGGTGGTTACTTCGAAAAATGGAGACGATTCACAATGGTGATACCTTAAACTGTGTACCATTTGTTTAAACAACCTTACTGAAAAATTGGCTTAGATTCTGCATATCGGCCCTAGTCAAATGTAGGTTTTAAAATCACAGGAGAAAACACAAGGTATTCATGAAAGAGAACTACAACTTTATTTTGTAAACGGATCACATTTCGCAAACGTTGTTCTCCACAGAACTGTTTCTTATGTACTGAAAAACCATAAGGCTTATGCTAAATCAGCAGCAAGTGATGCGCTAGACTACGAACAGTTTCTTTTGTTTGGAAAGTTTCTCACTTTTCACTCGCTATCCGAGGCCCGCGCTACTCTTGGCTTCTACTGCAGGCAAACTGCGCTCGTTTGATCCCGCGGATTGTAGAGCAAAAGAGAGACTGTTCACAATCTAGTAATGCTCTCCTACTTGTAAGGAATTATGTTTTAGCCTTGTCATTCTAAATATTTACCAAAACATCAAACTTCAGAAATACGAACTATGCGAGAAACTCAATTCAGTTTCAAGAACCTAACTTTACCATTTCCCATTGGTAATTAATCGTTGAAAATTCTATGCATTTTCATTAACACCTTGAACTAAATATTTCTATAAGAACATTAAGCATTAATTAAAAGTTTATTATGATATGAAATATTTCCCTTTTTCCCTTTGGCTGCTACATGCACAAGTACTTACTGCCTGTTAGAGCCTTATTACACTCAGTTGGGAAATATTTGTAGGACTGGTGTTAGCAAATCCGGCCCATACGTAAACTGCAGCCAACAAGCCTATTGTCTTTTGGGGATTGATCACCTAACAAAGATAAGTTTTGATCCCTATAATTTTCGGATCACTAGACTTTCAGCTAGGAAATCCGAACAGATCAAAAAATCTGCCGTTTAAATACCAAAATACGTTTAACAATGCTATGTTTAAGTGGTTTTGAACTATATTCTCGTTGGGTGCCCCTGCTTTAGGGCAAGGGTTTATTTGGTGAAAAGTGAATCAGCTTAGGAGACCGTTCACATGAACCTCATAATGGCTGTTTAATTGAAGTCATTGAATTTTTCATCGTCTTTTCCCTTGCAAAAATTTACGCATCTTACTATTTTCACTAAGAAGCAAAATAGTTGAAGCCAATTAATTGAAACGGGGGGCATTATTCCCTATTTATCTTCTTAATAGTTCCTTATCGTAATTCAATGGAAATAAACTGATGATTGTACATTTCGCCAATAAAAGTAAAATATAAAACTTGAAGGTAAAAGCTGTTGATCATCATCAGAGTGAGATAATCTGCATACGATCAGTGTTCTTATAGTTCAGACAGTGCCAGTTATGTGTTGGCGCATCGCTAACTCGCCCGGTGTGCGGAGTTAATTTTTATGCGCATTTGTCAATGCGGAAATAGCGCTCAATATCAAAGATTTTTGGTATTTTCTTCGCTGCGAACTTTTCTGAAGAAAACGAACTCAGCGCTGGTGACGATAACCTCTTGTCGTCATTACTCATGTCACTTCCGGGTTAAAAGTGCAGTTAGTGATGATGAGCCAGTTTAAGTGGGTAGGTCAGGAGTAATACAAAATACTTTTTCTTATCGAGACTGATCTCATGAAAAATTTTATTTATTCTCACTGAATCAATGTATTAGTTTTTCTTTTCAGGGAACAATCAATCTGTGACTCCTCTGTCCTAGAATTCAAAAGCATTGAGCTTGAGAAATTAAGGTTCTCGGTGACAAATAAATATCTTAGACGATGGCATAGCGTGGCTTTCACACTTCGTGTAAGCCACACAATAACAGCGCTAGATGTGCGGGTAACAGCACTGGCGCTGCGTACGCTTGAATTATTCTCGGTGGAATTAGCGCGGCGCATTTTCTCCCAGTGTGCGGCCGGCTTAAGCAAAATCGGAACACAAAATTAGTTGTTAGATCAAAACAGTGATAGTACTACGGCACACGGCCTCTTTATCAGAGATTATATAATAACAAAATCAATGCGCGCACTCTGATAGGTCAATCAGCTATGTTTTATTGTGCCAGTAAACTCATGGACAAATCGCTCGTCTTCTGAATTATTATATAAAAGCAATAGACCACAAGTTTCTATGGTTTATAGGCTGATAAACCATGCGGAATGTTGATAGAACACGAGAGGAATTCGTAAATCACGAGCCTCAGGCGAGTGATTTACGAATTCTTCGAGTGTTCTTCCAACATTCTAAGTGGTTTATCATGCCTATAAACCATAGAAACTTGTGGTCTTTTGCTTAATTTAAAAAAAAGATATCTTTGATTCTACCGCGGTGATTATTTTCAATGTACCAAATACACGAACTCTCGATTAATTCAATAAGGTTGACTTATTGGAAAGAAAGCACACATGAAGGGAATTTAATGATCTTAAATGTAAATCTCCACGTTTAAAAGGCTAATGATGAAAACTTATACTACTCACTTACAATCAGTTGCCGCCATTGCAGTCTGAGATCAAAAAACATGGACGGAAAGAGGAAGGGACGTGTTCTTCATGCAGACCGCTGGACAAACAAATTGTTTCGTACTGAGGGCAAAATTATCCATTCCAAAAGGATGCGAAAATTTCTTAAAACGCGTGGGAGAGCATTTTAAATACATATATTTATTTATCCTTCTTACGTGTGGGCAGATGGGTCATAATGAAGATGAAATACTAATTTCAATAGCGTTACTCTTATGAGGACTACTAGACAGTGCACATTTTTCCGCCCAGGATTTTCTACCCAGGATTGTTTCCAATATTTTGCGTTATTGTGCTCAAACACCACTGCACTGCAGCCAATGCCCTCCTCTGTAGCAAATACTCACTTTTAGTAGCAACTACCCACCCTTCATATTTACAAACGTAGCAAATACCTAGCTTAAGTATTTGCTACTGTAGCAAACGTAGCAAATACTTAGCTTAGGTATTTGCTACTGTAGCAAATACTTACGTTTGGTAGCAAGTACCCACCGTCGGTATCTGCTCCCGTAGCAAGTACTTACCTATGTAGCAAGTACGCACTCTTGAGTAAATGCTACCGTAGAAAATACCCACTTCTCGTAGCAAATACCTACATAACTCTGCCTCTCTCTCTCTCTCTCTCTCTCTCTCTCTCTCTCTCTCTCTCTCTCTCTCTCTCTCTCTCTCTCTCTCTCTGTCTCTGTCTCTGTCTCTGTCTCTGTCTCTGTCTCTGTCTCTCTGTCTCTTTCTCTCTCTGTCTCTCTGTCTCTCTGTCTCTCTCTCTCTCTCTCTCTCTCTCTCTCTCTCTCTCTCTCTCTCTCTCTCTCTCTCTCTCTCTCGCGAGGCTATTATGTGATGTGATTCCAAGATGGCGCTAAGCCCTCCGAGGGACTGGGTTGGGGGGTAGAATGAGGGCCTGCCCGCATGGCTTTGTATTTTGAATGTCACGTCCAAATTTTGGACGCAAAATACTGATTGGCTGAAATTAAATTACTTGGTGACGTGACCATTGACAAGCTCCGATACTTCGCTCTCGAGAGATGCCTTTGAGAACATAGTAGAATGTTACCGTAACTTTACATAATTAAAGGTAGGGCAACGCGATGCAATGGTTTCTCTGCTGGGAGGAAAGGAAGTTCTATCTCTGTTATCCACAGGATTCGGGAAAAGTCTTATTCCCCAACTGTTTTTCGTAGCGGCCAAAATACAGCGAGGGCGACTTGTAGTTTCCTGTCCTCGACAAAGCATTATCGCTGATTACATTTGGACAAAAACTTGGGCCTTTCGGCTGCCTCAGTTACCGATTTAACGATAGAGAACGATAAAGGAACTCTACACGATTTTAGCAAGTATTTGGTCAAGCCGAAAAGGCGGCTACTCAAATGATTCCTCGATCTCCGGCTCCTGGGTGACTCCGCAATACTCCGATACACTTGAAAACAAAATATTCCAATTTTCATATTGCTGAATTAGTAAAATACATATCTATAATCACAAATACTCGATAAGCCTTGAAATAAACTGGTGTAGGTATTAGAATATCTGTCTAGTATCAAAGTGTGATGTAGTAGTTGTAATGTCTGTATTTCATGAAAATAAATTAAAAAAGATAATTCTGCTTCGCTTTACCGAAATTTGGCAGCAGTTGTGGTCGACGAGTCTCACACGGTGGAGATGCGGTCAGGGAAAACCGATTTTTCTATTACGATTTCCGTCGTTTCAAGTTTGTGTGCTAAATTTTTTCCCTGACGAACGAAACACATTTTCCGTGAAAGGGACTTCGACGAATATTACCGTACAGAATATTCAGCTACGCTTTACAGCATCAGGGTCCGTGGGTCTTCCGTCCATTTGATTTCCATGAAAAATGAAAAATGAAAAAATGGATTTTGTATTTTTAATGTTTCATTTGTTTTTACCAAGGAACGTTGAGAACAAAATTCCAACAAACAAAAACATGAAAATCATGGTTTCTTATTGAATAAAAATTAAAAATGACAATACACATATTTAATTCTTGTTTGCAAAGGAAGAGAGAAAAATAGAATAGCAGCCAATGGATTTGAAATCATTCTTTTTCAGAACCTTTCCAATCGGGGTCTAATTCTTTGATTTTTCAAGGAAGGGGCTTTCAAGATGGAGGAAATGATCTATGCAGTAAATATCCGATCAATTTTCAATTTTCCTCTGTCGATGATCAAATAAAAATGAAAAATTGACAAACTCTTCCGCACCATGGGACGGACAAGTCGAGACCTCAACTAACAGGGCTGCGGTTGGGAGAAGTCACGCAACCCTTGGAGGGGAGGGGAGTTGAGTTATGGCGGCTACAAGGTTTCGCCTTTAATCTTTACTGGGAGTCATATTTTTATTTCCTCGCCACAAATGTGAAAGCTATGTGGTTCCCTGCATATTCAGACGTTTTCAACGACTTGGACCTCCACTAGGCTGCCTTTTTAAAGGCCAAAAATTCACATACGCCAGGTACGTGATATTTGCATTTGCTCGAAGTAGTATTTGTATGAATCGAAATACATCAAGTATAAGGAACTTTTCCAGAATGAGACGACAACAAAAAGTTTGAAATCGCAGGAAAATTAACGCTACCGAGGCGAAATTATGGTTTGCAGTCAAGTTTGCCCCTTGAATAAGCTTATAAAAAAACACAACGATACAGGTAAATCAGCACTCTTTCTTTCCAAACTCGTGGGTTTTTATTTTTCATTTGTTTTCAAGAATACATTTTCACATGTATAAAGGTGTTCAAAGCACTGAATTTAAACACACCATGGATCACACCCTCACAAGCTAAGCTGATAAAATTATAATTGTGTCATATACATTTTCCTTTCATCCTATAGGAAAAACCTGAGCAGTACTCAATAACAAGGGATGTGATTTGACGGAGGATACAGTGAAACATGAGGATAAAGTCAAACAACCGGCTGAAATTTGCAGCTATGAGCAATACTCATAAGTGAGGTCTCGGAATAACTGAATTGCATTTTGGAACAATGTTGGATTTCCATTTACTACATTTTCAAACACAGTGAGAAAATCAGGAAAATGTGAATGGAAGTGCTGCCTTCTTGCCGAACTTTGGCAGCCATCGCAAGACAATGGGTCTATACCAAATTCTGGCCAGGTTGTCAAGTGCCCCCCACTTCCTTCAAATAACTGAACAGCCACCTCTGTTGTTGGAACAACATCTGGTGTCACTTTAACTGTCTTGTCCATAGCTGCTTGCATATTGTTTGGTACCCCTCTTCCTGTAATGCAGTAAAAACATAACATTTAAGAAATTTCTTTACTCAGAGTTTTGTTCCTGTTTTATTGGTTATAAGATTATTGCCTAAACTTGTATTTTGCTTCAGCAAGTACAATACTGTAATTAGCATTCAGGTTTTCCAGGGACAAATAAAATTACAGAAATTAATTACTTAAATCACATCCAGATATATGAAGTGAAATACTTGGTTTGCATTGGTGTGTTAAATGAAGGTTTAAAATTTGTAGAAAGGCCTGAATTGTCTTTATATGTTTCAAAATTCCCAAAAGTGGGCCCAATAGTTACTTTCAAATGATTGCTTAATCTCTGAAAAGGTACTTTTTGGTTATCGAGCATGTCTAGTTGTTCCTGTAGTTGTGCCAATGAAATCCTAGTTATAATGTTTCTACAATGTTACCTGTGACATAGTGGGCATTCCATGAGTCAATCACTACACGGGACCCTGCTTGACAAACTTGAAGAGTGACCCATGACACGGCAAATTTGGTAACTTCATCTTCCAAATTGAAGAGTTCTGAATTGACCATTAAGTTTAACGCCTTCTTTATGGGATAGTTGACTCTGAGATTCATTTCCAGCCAGACCCTTTCAATCCTGTGGTTCTAAAAAGGTAATTAAATAGTACCATATGTTATTGAAGAGAAATGTGGACTCGTTTCACATATTAATAGTCCTCAGTCCCCCACAATAGGCGTTATCGACAAGAATACCGGCAACATTTCACTAAGTCAAATGTCACAATATTATTTATTTGTGTTATAACTGTATCACATTTACAAACTCTTGGCTTCAGCTTGAGTTTGTAGATGTGATACTGATTGTATCTATCACTCTAGTGGTTAAAGTTTTGCATAAGTATACGAAATCAGCTTCATTTGCCAGAAAGTACTAACTTGTTTGGATGTTGTTTGCTGATATGGAAGTCGGGTCGTGTTCCTTCTGTGTTGTCTAAGTAGGTGTTGAACAGAAAGCATCAGGCTAAATTCCTTTCCCTTGTCAACTCTTAGTTGATCCCACATTCCATATGTCAGAACCGACTGCCTATAACAATGGGAAAAGTTTGCAATTCTGATCATCACAGCACAGAAAACTTGAACCTCAAATTCATACTTCTCTTATTGATTGAAACTGTCGCAATATGATTGAGTAATGTCATTTATATGAAAAAAAATATAAATGTACTATTACTGCGGTTCAAACGTCGAACTTTACATGTGCCAAATCGAATGCAAATGAGCGAAAACAATAGATTTGTCTCCTTTGCATTTGATTCGGCACGTTTGAACCGGGCCTAAATTGTTTGATACTCATCACATAGCAGTCGAGGTCGTCAAGTGTTGCTATAACCAAATCGTAAAATAACGTTAAAAGTAAATGAAACAAGAATATCATAAAATGTATCCCACAATAATATATGCAAGCCAATTGAGGAAAGCATACCTATAAATATGTTCATAAATTAGGAGGTTATTTTTCACAGGCATTACAACATGGCTAACAATCTTTCCACTGTACCCATCTATTGCGCACACATGAACAACACCATACATAACAAGCTTCTCATTTTGATCAATATGAAGCTTGTGACCAAAGTATTCAGCAGCATAAGGAATGGGATTTGTCAATTGCTCTGTTCTGTCCTGTCTTTGACAGTGATTGGCGGGGTTCACTCGAGCAAGCGAGGAGGCAATCCTTTTTTCAGCCACTTCAATGCCATTACAACTGAGAAATCCTTTCGTCATCTTTCTTCCCCATGTAGGGCCAACCTGAATGGGAATGGCAAGAAGGGGTTGAAAACATTTAAAAAGGGTAATGATGAATTGTGAGATAACATATTCTGATGATAAATTCTTTATTTAAGGTAAGCATAACAGTTAAGCTTACTTTATTAACTGCTTCTTTTATAATGTCATCCAGTATTATGTCAGTAATTCCAGATCTTCTCGAGATATTATGGTCACTGCAAAACCGTCTAACTGACCTTTCACTGAAGCCCCTTTGCTTTGGATAAATATTCTGAAGAATATTACTTATCTGGGCATAGCTTTTGCCTTCTTTAAGCACAAGTTGTGCGATATATTCAACGGGTATGTTTTCCATAGCACTGTACAAAATGGAAGCAAAAACACCTTCCGTAGTTATAAATATATATCTCAAATTTGGCGCCGAAACCGGAAGAAATGAGGAAAACTGGGAAGAAGGTCACGTGAATCAATGTGAAACGCCCTACGGTACTCCCACAACGTGCTGCGGAGACATTATATCACAAGCAGTTGAGCTGAAAACCTGCCCCGATAATCATGCCAAACAAGAAGTTTGAGTTTAGAAGAGGTGGTAAGAACCTTACAATGTCATGCAATGATGTTATCCTTCAGAGACTGTCCGCTTGTTTTCAGGTGAGCTTAAACTTATTGGCATCTCGCGCGCTACCAAATTCAATACAATTCCACGCTGTAATGAAATCATTTTTAAAGTAGATTTTCTTGTTGCACCCTTTCATTTCAATGACTTTTGTCGACACTAACATTCCTATCATGTCTGGAACTAATGACAATTTGAATTTCTGAAAGAAGTGTGAACATCACCGCAATGGAGCAATTTGGCGGGAAATTCCCAGTGCTATTGATTTTGCCTGATTTTGCAAATTTCATAAAACGTTTTCTATTTTAGTAATGAGCGCCTGAGTAATTACTGCCCGAGATGACTGTTGTCTTTGAAAGTTGTTGATACATAAGGTTAATTTTTGGGTAAAAGCGTGACACGGTGTCGTGCGCAACGTACATGTGGTCTTCATGGTGATTCGAGTGAATTCCGTTGGTTCCTCCTTGGTTTATTCTAGGTCGATTATCTTGCAGGTCAACAGTGAAACTCTTTACTTAAAAGAGCAGTGGGGTGATCTTGCTGTTTGGCCCCTGGAAAATGGCCGATTTGACTTCTCAGATGTCTTGGATGGAACTGTTTTTGATGTCATGGGGGAATGCAAAGAGATGAATGCTCCTCAAAATGCCTTCGCTTACACTGCAGCCCCGACATCGTCATCAGGTGTAACGTCCAGTATGAAATCACTCTTCAATCGCCCATTTGTAAAGAAAGGAAACTCTTCATCTTCGTCTTTTGGTTGTAAGATCATCTTAGCTGAGATGAAGAAAACCCCCAAAGGAGTGACATTCAGTGACAAGAACCAAACATTTATTACTGTCAACGAGGAGACAGCTAATGTGACGTACATCTTACAAAAGGTGAAAGAAAAGTTTGGCGAAGGAGTGCTGTTAGTATCGGGCAATGGCCTTCCGATACTCGATGAAGAAGGCACACGAGGTGAGAATTTGTACACGTACATACAAGACAAACGAAAGTAGTGTACTGCAAGTCCTGGTAACTTTGCAGTTTAATCAGATTGGCCTCTTCTAGGTAAGAGATAGAGAGGAAAAGTTCCTTAAGGTTAGGGCCATGTCTGCGAATTTCCTTTTAAGAATGCTGGTAACAAGGTAAAAGTCATTTTATTGAGCTTTCCACAAACCTGGAGATAATTAGTCTCCTTGACAAGGTAGTGGATACTTAACCAAGCTGCATAACATCATGTACATTCTTGGGAACTTTGTTGACCAGATATATTGTGCTTAGGGCATGTGCTTCTTTGAAGTGCATTTTGGATTAACTTTTCATCAAGTCTTCACCTTATCATTGGCTATCAACTATTTCATTTTTCACAACATTAATTTGTTTCTTTTAGTTATACATTCCAATGACATAGGTACAAAAATGACAAATTATTATACATCACAAAGTTGTATAATAGCAATTTAAAGGACCTAACAAGCGGTATGATACAGTAATAAACTGATAAGGAGTTTTACAAAGGCATAGGACCCAAACACAGATCCCACTTGCTATTAACCCATTGACCCCTGAGAGTGACTCTTAATAGATTTATTTTACTCTGTAAGACGCCAGATAATTGTAGTCGTCAATGGGGGGGGGGGGGGGGTGTCCTCGTGCATTTGAGGTGTGAATGGGTGAAAATTATCTAAACCATAAAAGAAGCGATTTATTTCACGATGCTGTCTGTTTGTCTTATCCAGGATCAAAGTTTTGGAAGGTGGCCAGCCGAAAGATATATGCTGTATGTGACGACTATCCCCCTGAAAATAGGCCAGTCAAGAAGCCAAAAAGGAGACTCCCTTCCTCTAGTAGTTCTTCAGATTCTGATGATTTTCAACCTAAACAGAAAAATGTACGCTCGATTCTCAGATCTTTTGAAGAAGATCTCAAGAAAATTGGATTTGAGATTACAGGTGCTTCTTGTGCACTTGAATCTGTCGTCAAAATGCTTCAGGATTTGACAACGGTTACATCAGCTATGCCATTACCACCAAGTGTTGTAAAGTTAATTAACGATGCCTTTAAATGTAAAGTTTGTTTGAAACTCCCTATGCATCCACCTATCATTGCTACAAGATGCTGTAACACCCTCCTGGGATGTAGTCAGTGTATTAATCACTGGTACAGTGGTGAGGATGGCTTGAATAAGACCTACCCCCACTGCCGTGAGCCTCAAGGGTATGCCCAGACATACCAGTTTAAAGGGTTAGATGAATTTTTGGAAGGTTTTCAAAAAGCTCTTTCTGGTAATACTGAGGATCAGGCTGACAATTAGGTTGCCCACTTGTGACCGATATGAAATGTTTTAAGTTTTGAACCTGATTGTGTAAGCAATTTTGGTATTCATATTTAGTCCTTAAATACTGGTATACAAATAGAGTGATTTTACTTGACCTGTGAAATATATAGTGGAATATTACACGCTATATGTGCGTAAAAGCCCCTATCACATGGTGTAAGCAAGATAGAGGATGAAAAAACTGACACAAAAACAGAACACAATAATGACACAACTGAAGAGATAAATGATACGATAGTTATTGTAATACTTTTCTTCATTTATTAGAGTAAACGTCAGAAATTTTTACAAACGATCATGGGGTGTTTTCGTGTAAATAGTCTGAGTAACAGAAACACAATAGGTCTAATTAGGAGGTAGTGTTACACAATACCTATTTTTCTCTGTTTCACGGGTCAAGTAAAATCACTCAATAGCCATGTTCTTAAATCACTAGCTACCGGTATGTTCATATTCTCTCTGCATTATAATAGCACAGAGGGGGTACCAAACAATATGCAAGCAGCTATGGACAAGACAGTTAAAGTGACACCAGATGTTGTTCCAACAACAGAGGTGGCTGTTCAGTTATTTGAAGGAAGTGGGGGGCACTTGACAACCTGGCCAGAATTTGGTATAGACCCATTGTCTTGCGATGGCTGCCAAAGTTCGGCAAGAAGGCAGCACTTCCATTCACATTTTCCTGATTTTCTCACTGTGTTTGAAAATGTAGTAAATGGAAATCCAACATTGTTCCAAAATGCAATTCAGTTATTCCGAGACCTCACTTATGAGTATTGCTCATAGCTGCAAATTTCAGCCGGTTGTTTGACTTTATCCTCATGTTTCACTGTATCCTCCGTCAAATCACATCCCTTGTTATTGAGTACTGCTCAGGTTTTTCCTATAGGATGAAAGGAAAATGTATATGACACAATTATAATTTTATCAGCTTAGCTTGTGAGGGTGTGATCCATGGTGTGTTTAAATTCAGTGCTTTGAACACCTTTATACATGTGAAAATGTATTCTTGAAAACAAATGAAAAATAAAAACCCACGAGTTTGGAAAGAAAGAGTGCTGATTTACCTGTATCGTTGTGTTTTTTTATAAGCTTATTCAAGGGGCAAACTTGACTGCAAACCATAATTTCGCCTCGGTAGCGTTAATTTTCCTGCGATTTCAAACTTTTTGTTGTCGTCTCATTCTGGAAAAGTTCCTTATACTTGATGTATTTCGATTCATACAAATACTACTTCGAGCAAATGCAAATATCACGTACCTGGCGTATGTGAATTTTTGGCCTTTAAAAAGGCAGCCTAGTGGAGGTCCAAGTCGTTGAAAACGTCTGAATATGCAGGGAACCACATAGCTTTCACATTTGTGGCGAGGAAATAAAAATATGACTCCCAGTAAAGATTAAAGGCGAAACCTTGTAGCCGCCATAACTCAACTCCCCTCCCCTCCAAGGGTTGCGTGACTTCTCCCAACCGCAGCCCTGTTAGTTGAGGTCTCGACTTGTCCGTCCCATGGTGCGGAAGAGTTTGTCAATTTTTCATTTTTATTTGATCATCGACAGAGGAAAATTGAAAATTGATCGGATATTTACTGCATAGATCATTTCCTCCATCTTGAAAGCCCCTTCCTTGAAAAATCAAAGAATTAGACCCCGATTGGAAAGGTTCTGAAAAAGAATGATTTCAAATCCATTGGCTGCTATTCTATTTTTCTCTCTTCCTTTGCAAACAAAAATTAAATATGTGTATTGTCATTTTTAATTTTTATTCAATAAGAAACCATGATTTTCATGTTTTTGTTTGTTGGAATTTTGTTCTCAACGTTCCTTGGTAAAAACAAATGAAACATTAAAAATACAAAATCCATTTTTTCATTTTTCATTTTTCATGGAAATCAAATGGACGGAAGACCCACGGACCCATCAGCAGTAGTTGTTTGGATTTTCTGGCGAAGGCTTCCTTTCTTTACAGTGGAGTTTCTGCCTAGAAATACACAACGCGTGGATGACAATTTTTGCTTTTTTCAATGTTTACTTCTTGTGTGCGCTGATTGGCCAATTTTTGCCAGCTCTCTCAGCGTCTCTCAGCGTGACATCAGGAGGTGGCATTCAAAATTCAGAGGGATGCGTGCAGGCTCTCATTCTCTCCCACCGCAGAGAGAGAGCTTCCTCGTAGGGACTCGCTGGCTGAGATGGCGCTCGCTCTGCGAACAGGTGAGTGGCATTTGGTAAATTTTGTAGATGGTTTTCACAGTGACGTCATCAAATTCTTAATAAAACTGTGTGGTCTTCACGGATTTTTATCTATACGAGGTTGAAGATGACCTAAAAATGAATCGTTTTACAAGTTACTAGTTCCGTAACGTTTTTGGTTTTGAAAATAGAGCATTTTGAATTTCTGAATTGTCACTTGCGTGACACCAGATATTGAAAAAATGTCTCTCGTTATGATTCTCCGCAGTTTAGTTAAACATTTCAAGTAAGCTTATATTAGGAGATGTGTTTATACTCATGTGTACTGTCTTGCGAATGAAAAAGTTAGCGCTTTCGTGGCAACGTGTACTCCGGATGTGTTGCTCAACATTAAAAGAAGTAGACTTTGCTCTGTTTACGTATTTTCATGACGTATTTCAGTCGTTGTACCTATCTAAGCTTTTTATGGCACGTATGGTGGTTATATTTCGGGAAAGTAGAAACGTATAATTGATGAGCAACAATCCTAATTACATGGATTAATTGCCTGATAATTTCAAAATTAATACTTACGTGTCTTAATTCACACATTCACCTTGTCCCAGGGAGCGTTTACACGAACGTGGTTTTATTTGTAACCACATCGTTTTCGCATCGTTTTCGCTAAAGGCTTTGCTCTGATTGGAGTGATTGGGTCTTTGAAAAACTGGGGCCTGATAAAAGACTGTTCTGTCAGTGGATAAACCTAATCAGAGCGATTGAAGAATACCCAGCCACTATTGTATCTTGTAGTGGCACTTTCAAGTTTAAAGAACAAGTCATATAACAATCAGACCTCTCAAGTCTCACGGTTTTTAGGGTAATCTCAGTCTCACGATGAGGCACAAATAGGCCGATGGAATACACTTTCCTTGACTATTTTCATTTCTGCCTTGTAAAATTGATTATCTGGCACCAATTCTGTAGAGATCCCCAGCTCTCAAAGGCATATTTTTCATATTTGATTGACTGGTTGACATGACACAGACCTCATTACCACATTTAGAAGACAAATTATTCCAAATAAGGTCATCGTTACTGATTTGTTGCATCTAGATACGTTTCCTCCACTTAAATTGTCGAAATGGTGGAAAGTGATTAAACAGAAGCAAAAACTTTATTGGTTTTAATAAATTTTGATGCTGTTGATAAATCTGCAGGTTTTTTTTTTACCTTGATCACCAGGTTTTTGGTCTTTTGGGGTTGAGAGGTCTGAACAATACATGCTATTCATATACAAATAATTGGATCCATGGGTATTCTGGAATCAATTAAGTGGCCTAACCAAAACTAAGAGAGTTATTTATCAAGATAGTGATTCATCCATTGGTTAGTGCTATCTTTAGAAAACTGAGACATTATATGTTCATTAACTGGTCATTATGTTCCCTGCATCATTTATTGTGACAGGTCACAATGTCTTGTCCACTGTATGCCGTGGTTGGGTTAACAGTGTAACACTGTGGAAGGCATGTCCTCAGGGGTAAGAGAGAAATGAAAATAATGATAATAACTGCAATAGTACATGCAGTTATAGGAATTGCAAAGCTGTCTGTTTGCAAAAATTATTAATTAATGGACCATTTTACAGTTGTATGCTTGGTTACCTGACCTTTGAATGAAAATGAGGCTGGAGTTGAACTTGCTTTGATAGAAACCTCACTGCTTTTCTCATGTTAATGATGTTGTTCTCATCTAATGCTATTTAGTGGAAGAAAGAAAAGGAGTAAGGTCTCTATCAAAGCAAAGTCAACTGCAGCCTAACTTTCATTGAAAGGCCAAGTAACTAAGCACACAACTGTAAAATGGTCTATTTAGTAAGGATGCACTATTGCAGGGTCAAACTGAAATGTCTGGTGGCTGTGAAGAGATCATGCATGATATTGCAGCATCAGAAATGACCCTTAATTTCAAAATCATGGTACTTTTTAAGTTGAGGTGTTGTTTTAAATAAAAAAGAGCTTCTCTAGCCCCACATATAACTCACATACATACGTGTATAAAACCCTGTTTAACAACCACGAGGTAAATCTGTTCAATTTAGTGAGCCTGCTCGCAGGCTAATAATAACAAAGTATTATTATTATTAGTTTATCAAAGAAACAGTCAAAAGTGGTGAATTTACCCTCGGATCAAGTTTCTTGTTTAAATAAAAATATTTATTATTTGCCATTATTTGCAGTCTTGTAGTTTTGAATAATCACAAAAGTACTGTTGCAGTGGCTCCAACTGGGAAAGCACAAGGAAGTTTGGACAATACTGCAGGTACAGTATGCAGACTAGAATTTTTAGGTCTTATGGTTGTCTAATATCTGAATATCTGACTTGAGTAAGGGTGCAGCTCAACGAGGTTGGACCGAAGGAGCTGTGCTGCTGGCTTGGCGCTCGGCCCCTGAACACGACCCATGTATGACCTCGGAGCACAGCACCATAGCCTGATGGAATAGGCCAGGAGTCGATTTTGAGGAGGGAGGAAAACCGGAGTACCCGGAGAAAAACGCTCAGAGTCTGATTGAGATCGAATGAAACTCGGCCACATACGACCCGAGGCCAGAGTTGAACCTGGGCCACAGAGGTGGGAGGCACGGTTGATGACCACTAAACCACCCTGACTCCCCAGTTGTCCCAAGTTGTCTCGGGTGTGAATGCAGCTACATGTATTTCAGCACCTTTTGGGTCCAGTTCATTACAAAATAGACAGACATAAATGTACAATAGCACCCATCTTTCCTAACCCAAAGCACAATAAACTTACATTGTACGCCCACAGTCAGTGTAGAGAGCTGTTCAGTATCCACAGGTGGCCCAAGCTCTTAGCATATACTCAAACATTAGTCTTGTTTTGTAGCTGTGTTATGTTAAAAAGATGTTTTGCTGTGATGTATTCTTCGTTGTTTGGTCTCGTTCAATCCTCTTTGAGGCATCTTTCATGAGCTAGTGTTAACTTGGTGTTCATGGCTGCTAAGGAAGAAAATTATCTTGGGTCAGCTGTGCAGTATCTGGAATTGTTGGTCGGTGACATTTGGACAGATTGGTTTATACTTGATGATCATTTCACTTCCCCTTGATTCATAGAATCTTGACATGCACATTAAACAAATTATTCAATTAATGCAGCTTGCATATTTTTGTGTATTTTCTAGAATTTGTTGTGGCCAAAATTGATGACCTAGTTAACTGGGCACGAAGGGTAAGCTTGCGAATTGTCCTTTTACTATACATGGTGAAAAAATCGTAATTGAGGTGAGGAGTACCACTTAGAGTGGAGCATCAAGTTGGGCTCAGCAGGTTAAGGCTTACAGTCAAACCAAGTGAAGCGTACCCCTCAAGATTGCATTAATGAACTGATTATTTGAAACTTGAACCCGCTAGTCGTTTCAAGAATGCAATAATGAATTGATTATTCGAATATTGAACTCGCTCGTTCGATCCAAGAATACGGCTAACGGGTTCCGTTTCCGAAAAATCGATTCAGTGTTGCATTCTAGAAAAGACTAGTAGGTTTGAAACCTACTAGTTGCAACAGTGATTTGATTTTTCGAAAACGGAAGCCGTTAGCGAATTTAGCCGTATTCTTGGATCGAGCGAGCGAGTTCAATATTCGAATAATCAATTCATTATTGCATTCTTGAAACGACTAGCGGGTTCAAGTTTCAAATAATCACTTCATTAGTGCAATCTTAAGGGGTACGCTTCACTTGGTTTGACTGTAAAGAACACAAAATAGTGAAACTACCACTTGATAAACTCATTTTCTCTTGTGATTTTCTAACATCTTCAATGTTTTGTGCTTTCTTCTTGGGGTAATGAACTTGTTTATTGCAAAAACATGTGGTCGCAAATTGTTTTATTGACAAACCTTACAATATGAATCTTGTTTAAAGAGTGTAAATTTCTGTCTCTTGTATAAGAAGGTCATGCAATATTTTGGAAAATTAAGATGTATTAGGTGTGAGTTATTCTTGGAATTTAGAAAGAAACCTGTTTTTAATGAATTAATAAAAATAATTGCTTTGTTCGTCTTTCGACAGGGTTCTTTATGGCCAATGATGTTTGGTCTTGCTTGTTGTGCTATGGAGATGATGCAATTTGCTGCACCAAGGTAAAGTTGCATTCGTCCGCATCAAATCATAAACCCGCAGATTTAAAATCTGAAAACAATGCAAACGGCACTGGAGCTGGAGAACAAGTCATCAAGATTCGGAATTTTAATTTGCGTGACTGTTTGATTTTGTACTGATGTGAGAACTTGAAATAATCAATGGTCAGCTTTGCAAGCCAAGTACCGTTTTGTTACTGGAGTATAATTCTAAAAGGCAAGCTTTAGGATTAAATCTCCTCAAGAACAACACCACCGTTAGGAGCCACCACCGAAAAAGCAATTATTACCAACCACAGGCTTAATCTGAATCTTACCTTAATCGTGCCTTAATCTTATCTCAACAAACTTTTCGTCCCAAATGTGTTGTGTTGTTTTATAACCTTTTTCTTTAAAACTCACTTTTTTATTCGCTTGGGAAAAACGGGAAAAGTTGTCATAGTTTGATCCCTGACGGAGCAATGAATCGGAATGGGTTGATGTCCCAAATAACTTTGCATAACTGTCTTTAAAGAACTATCACAATGTAACGCAGCCTTTGACATCAACCCGACATTAAAACCATTCCGCTCCTTGCGCAGTTGCACAGTCGTAGATCAATTACAACTAGTTGTTCACTCTTAAGGTGATTCCCTAGTATTGCACTGCGCATCCTGTTCTGCGCATAACACAGCGTAGGCCACGTTCGTATTCAGGCATGGCTATTAAAGAGGCTTTGTGGTGAAATTTCATGGCTCAGTTCTGTTTTCTTTGTCTTACAAGTCTCAAGGGATATTTCTAAACTAAACAATGTTTAAATTTAACCATAAAGCTTAAGACTTAAGATATATCGAACATGGCCAAAAACATTTCAAAATGGCGACCTTTCGTGCGGGAAAGCTCGCTAGAAAGATGAATGGCCGTTTTCAGAGCATAGCAGTAAAGAGCAAAATCAAGTCAAGTGATAGCCGTGATGATGCTAAAGTGTCATGTCATTCCGAGAGTGAAAGTGAGACCGCGCTATCGGGGAGACGTGTTGTCGAGGGGTCGAGCTTGGTTTGCTTTCTGTTTTCTCCTAAACGAGGTTGGTGACCTATCTTTTTTTTGGCATAATTTTATTCTCTTACTCCTCCTCTTTGTGCTGTCAAAAAATAATAATAAAATAAACGTCAGAAAAAAAAGTTACAGGAAAAAAAGTATTCGTAGCCATCACTCGTGGACACAAGATTCGGAACAAAATTGTCTCCTCGAGATCACGTACCCGAAAAATATTTGTACTCAGTGCCTATTCAAGACGTGTGCCTGTGCCATAAAACAAGCATTACATTATTCCTTTTGAACAATACAATACACCTGTTTTGTTTTTTCAAGATTTACATGTACGTCAAAGCTGTGCTTCCTGTTCCTGCAAAACGTAGCGTGAACCGTTGGAACAAACTTGTCTTGATAGATAAAGTCGCAATGATTAAATGAGTAACTTGAGCAAGTTATATCTCTAGAACGAGCTTGGTGACCTATTTTTGTAATTGCACATTTGGAATCACCATAATGTAGGGAACAATCGAGAAAAGTTAAAAGAAAATCGTTCGACAACTTTTATTACAAAGGAATCACCTTAAGCAGCCTCGAAGACAATGACGTTTAAGGAGAGAGTTAAGCGAACCAAGGCGGAATTAGTGTTAAACATGTGCAGAGAATTGTTGAGCGGAAAGGGATTTTTGAGGAGATAGACATGTTCTCAGAGATAAGAAGTACCCCTATTAAAGTTCAGACCCGCATATGTGACTAAAAGGGTTCGAAGTGTACACGATTGTTGACAGTAATCTTTTATTTTTCTAGGTAGCAAAATATAATCTAAGTAGAACAGAAAGTATAATTTTTTTATGTAGATACATGTAATTAAATGGAATCAGAAACCCATAAGGGATGAAACGTGCAACGCGCGTTCACAGCTTCCGAATATTCAGGGCGAACTGATTGGTTGAATGTTTCAGTGCTAAGTACCATATTTGGAAATCCCTCGCTCTTGTTGTTCCAAATATGGTACTTAGCAAATTGAATATTCAGAAGCTTGTTTCCCAGAAAACAAGGGGCCGTTACACGTTTCAACTCTTATGGGTTTCTGATGGAATTTAATTTAGTTAACAACGAGGAGCAAGCGTTGGCAACATCTTGGGTAACGTCTTATTTATTTTATGACTAGCTCCTTGAGCGGGCAAGTGAACCAAATCCCGCGCTGTGATTGGCCACACGAGCGAGCAAGATGGAGCTATCTTGCCCGCTTGGTATTTCTCGCTTGGTCCCGCAAGATCGAAGATCATTTTTTGGTATTTTATCCCGTGTAATAAATCTTTTATTGACCAAGCTTGTTTGGTCAAGATGGCTGGATATTGGCCTCGTTTTTTTTTTTTTTTTTACCTACAAATCCTACTCTCGTTCCCACCAGGTCTCTACGTACCTGTTTCCGATGCACTTGTTGTTGAAAACGCGTTCGTTGTGGGTCCGGGACACGCTCCCTATAAGTTGGTTACAAAGATCACTGGCGGCCATTTTGTCGCCTCGGCAGATTTGTTGTCAGCTAACCTCCGCGATGGGGAAAACGAGCCACACTTTTCTGGACATTAAAGTGGTCGCATCTTTCTTTAAACGCCAGGAGGTTGAAGCCTCGTACGTCCTCGCGTGGACAGAAGAGTTTTCGATTTCCCAAACGGTTTTATGCCATTACATTCCCGGGCCCGGTTGTTCGAAAGCCGATTAACTTAATCCAGGATTAGCGTAAACGTGTGTTTCATGTTTTCGACTTTTTGGTGAAAATTTGTTCGGCTTATTTTTAATTCCCTTCCCCCCCCCCCCATATTACATATTACAGCGTATTTATTTAACTGTTTATCGATACAGAGTTTTAGATCGGGGAAACTTGAGGAAAAGACTTAGATCAGCGGCGGCATTTCGTATAGAAGTATGTACATGTAGATGCGAATCTTAACTCTTTTCTGACAGAAGCTTAAATAACGCACTTGGTATTCACAGAATTGCGGTGTGATCTTTTTAATAAGGAAAAAAGAGCAAAGTCAGACTTAAGCTTCAGTTAAAGTTGTTGAAAGCACGCGCTGTGGCTTTTTTGTAAAGCGTTGCTTTTTCTTCCAATTGATAGTTTGAATGGGCGGCGTTCCCACAAAGGAGTGACACCTCTTGGTTGGAAGACGCTTTCTTAAATGTAAATTTCTTGATTACTAGGCTTCAGAAGATTTTTCTATTTTTTATAGCCAAACTTGTCAAGTCATGAATTCTCTTATTAATTTTCAATAAGGAGAAAAGCGAAGTTAGACTTGAGTTTCAGAAAAAGTTGTTTAAAGCACGCGCTGCTGTATTTCGTAAAGTAGATGCAAATTTTAAGCCTTGGCTTTGAAAGCAATATCTTCATTTTGCCTTTTTTGCAACCGAAAAAACAATATGCACTGAACGGGCTTCCCACAATAGTTTTCCCTTTATGTGATAAACATGTAATTGCAATGTGCCCTCGTGCAGCTACACTGAGGCCTCACAGACTGGTCCAAAATGAACTGGGACCCTTGCAATTTTCATTTTAGGACCCCTCTACTTCCCAGCTTTTATAAGCCTTAGTAACGAACAAGTTCTGCGGGGGGTGGTAACCAGACACAACCCTCATGGTATTGCCACTCCTGGAACGATGGACAGCGTCGTTGGTCTCTGGGTCAGGGCCGTTTTCACCACACCTGCGAACAGTGTGACGGAGGGCACCAAAAGCCCCTTTAAGTCACACTTCAGGCTCCAATCTCGTTCCCCCCATCCTGCAAGGAAGGGAGGGCAGTCCTTTTCTACATCAGTAACCATCTGTAAATAGCGTAAGTATTACTGTATGCCAATCTTTGGGATTGGTTCTAGTTCGAGACACTGTTGCTGGGGCCTATAGGCCCTAACGAGAGCAAGTTAATACTGTTGGTGTTCCAGTTAATAAAGTTTCCCCACTTCGTCCTGCTTCGTTTGTCTCTCCATTGGTAGTTTCAGAATTCCAGGCGGAATCGTGTAACTACCCAGACAGAGCTGCTGTTTTCTATGTGTTGGAAGGTTTACAGCATGGCTTTCAGATTGATTTCTCTTTTTCTTCATGTGAAAACAAATTTGCCTCTACGAATATGTTGTCTGCTGTTGAACACCCTTCTGTGCTGGATGACTATCTTCAAACCGAGACTATTCTTGGTAGGATTGCTGACCCATTCCATACAAGCCCGTTTCCTACCCTCCATATAGGCAGATTTGGGGTGATTCCCAAGAACAACCAGCGTGGTAAGTGGCGATTAATCCTTGATCTTTCCTTCCCTTCTAGGCACAGTGTGAATGATGGCATACTCCGACTCCTATACTCAGTGGAGTATGTAACAGTCGACGAGTTGATTGATGGCTTCATGGTTAGAGGCCAGGGTATCTTGCTGGCCAAGTTTGATGTGGCTTCAGCATACAGCAATGTTACTGTCCACCCTGAGGACCGTTAGCTATTGGGCATGATGTGGAAGGGTGCGCACAATGTCGATATGGCTCTCCCCTTGGGCTTGCGGTCGGTACCATTTATTTTCACCTCTGTCACGGATATGGTGGAATGGACCCTGACCCACTATCAGGGAGTTTAGTTTTTGCGTCGCTATCAGGACGACATCCTCACATTGGGACCCTCTGCCTCTTCAGTTTGCTGGACTAATTTGAGCACTTGTCTGCAGCTTTGCTTCGACTTGGGCTCACCATTGCACCCGGACAAATTGAAAGGGCTGACCACCCGCTTGACAATCTTGGGGATTGAACTAGACTCTGTGAAGCTCCAGGCCCGGCTCCCGAAATACAGGCACACCCGCATCATTGCCTTGTTAGATGCCTAGTCAGTAAAGCAGTTTTGCAAAAGACAAAAGCTGGAGTCCCTGATGGGCCATTTGCATCATGCATGTAAGATTGCCTCCCAAGGGCGGAGTCTCCTCATGTGCATGATTAATCAGTTAAGTGCGTTCTGGTGAGATGACCACCCTATCAGGCTTAACAGGGAGTTCCAGCTTGAAGTAGGAACTATTCCGGGTTTGGAATGGTGATTAGAATTTGTACAGTAGTAGTAGTAGTAGTAGTAGTAGTAGTAGTAGTAGTAGTAGTAGTGGTGGTGGTGGTGGTGGTGGTGGTGGTGGTGGTGGTGACATTGTAATTATCCTGTTATTTCAGTTAATATTATAACTGCAAGAGAGTGAAATCAACGATCATTATCATTATCGTTAAAACCTACCCGTTCAGAAAAGGTTGTGACATCTATTTGGGGAAGGTCAACTCTGAGAATTGTCCCTTGGCAGCCATTGGCAGCTACCTACGTGTACAAGGAGATGTTCCTGGCCCTTCCGGTACCAAGATGGAATGTCTTTATCACGACAAATCTTGGCCTCCAACGCCTAACACATTCTACGCTCAGTTGGGTGTTCTGGTACTTACTCTGGGCACAGTTTTCGAATTGGTTCAGCGACCTCAGTAGTTTCACCTTATTAAAACCCAGAGATGCTTATCAAAACTACATTAGAACCCCTGTTCCGTCGATTGTACAAGTTATCAGCGAATTACTGCAATTGGAGGTGGATGATCAGGAAACTCACGTCTTGGGTTGTGGAGCTCTGGCCTTGTTGCTGGGCTGGTTTGTGGATACTGCTGGCCACATAGGTGGTTCTATCGGGGGTGGAGTTGGGTTGTTGGCCAACGTCCGTGCTTTGCTAGGGAACCTGACCTCCAATTGCGACGAGCGGTGTTAATTTCATGATATGAACAGCTGTATGAATCTTATTGAGGTTGATCTTCAATATAATAAATACTAACAAGGGACGCGCAAAATAGAGATCATTAAGTATTAGAATTACATTATACAGAATTCTTGCTAAACTTGACCTTATGAGGGAAGCTGCTTTGCTCTGTTGTATGTGAAGCGGCTAATAGGGTTGACAGAAATATTGCAAACCCTTTATTATGGTGTGGATACTGTGCAAGTATCTTTAATAATAATTTTATTATTGTGAGCCTTGTTTTGAAATTGCTGATTTATTTCCACAGGTATGACATGGATAGGTTTGGTGTTGTCTTCAGATCAAGCCCGGTAAGTAGTCTTTTTTTTTTACCTTATGACAAGGTCCTGTTATACTTAGTCTACCAGACTCAATGTAGCAAACTACGTGTACGCGGTACCTTTAAGTTGCATTGAAACCTCAAGACTTTTGATTACGTTACTCGGGTCCAAAAGAAATTACCTGGTTTCGTGAATTTTGTTCACCACTAAACACTTCACCGACTTAACAAAGAAGTGCAAACTCGTTCCCAGGGTCTCTTTGTCGATGAGGAAAGAGATAACAATGAAGACCCTGGAAACGAGGTTGAAAGAAGTGAAGATTGTCCAGGAGTGGTTGTAGCGGCCTGTGAATTCTACTAATTACATTGATTTAGTAAGTGTTATAGACCATTTCAACACTTCATTAGCCCGCACTTTCCAGCTGACATCTCAGTGCAACCTTGGGAAGATATCAAACAATTTCACGACCTCAACGATATGTGCAAAAAGCGGAAACATTTATATATGTCTGTGATGGACACGCTCCACCTAGGACTAAGCGGATGCGTAGGTTCAAATCTCCATGGATAACCTGTGCATTGAAAAAGCTAATGAATTGAACTACAGAGACCGACCTCAGTAAACGAAAAGCTATTAATTGGGCTATGAACATTGATCGTGGTCTTGTCTCTTTAGATCCGATAGAGCCGACCACAATATTCTGTTAATACATAAATTAAAGCGTTAGGAATACGTTGCTCCAGTAACAAATGGTTTAAATCTTATCTAATTACAGTGTAAGTGAACGCAAATTCTTAAGTTGGTCGGGATCAACTTCTAAACTCTTGAGGTGCGGAGTCGCTCAATGAAGGAACAATTTTGGGTCCTCTTCTTTTCATTTTCTATATCAAGAATTTTCCAAATTGTCAGTTATTTCAAATGACACAACGCAGAATGTAAGTTGATGATACTAGCCTGATGTTCAATCGCTTGTGCAAACGTTAATCACATAAATGAGTGCCTCGTTCAAGATTTAAATAAAGTATACATTTGGTTATCAGCCAGCAAGCTTACCTTAAATTTACAAAAACTGAGTTCATGTTCATTGCATCAAGGTAGAAGTTATCGACATTTGCAGAAAACCCGTCGCTACTCATTAATAACAGCACGTTAGAACTGGTGACATCAGCTAAATCACTCGGAGTGAATATTGATAATCTGTTAAACTGGGAACATCACATCGATCATATCTGCGAACAGATTGCTTCTAACATCGGTGAATTGTCATGGAATTTTCTTTCTGTTATGTTTTCCTTTAAAATTAAGCTTAGTTTGTCCTACTCTTTTTCGTTT
>NC_090870.1:42487732-42490232 GCF_036669935.1 Montipora foliosa | reverse complement strand
AGTGTAACGTAATTTTTCTTTTGAAAGGTTTATGATCAGATGCCTGAACCTCGCTGGGTTATATCTATGGGAAGGTAATTTCTTAAAATGATAAACATATTTTATGTTCATGGTTTCATTTTCGTTTACTGTATATTGACATAAATCTCCGGAACTAGGGAGGTACAGTAGACCATATATTGTCCTGTCTACAGATTACATCCCGCGTTGACAGTCTAACTCTTCACTAGCCACCCCATCCTTCCTTTCAGTTAGTTTAATGTTTAACTGACCTTTAATTTTGTTCAATAAAGGTTACTGAATAACAAGGATAATAATTATGTAAAATGGTAATAAATTAGTGTGCAGGAAATGTCCAAATTGATTCGAGGTACAGTGAAGCATCAAGCAATTTTTTTTATTGTCAAACAAAAACATATTTCCTCTCTACAATAACCACGGTATCCAACCATCAGACAGCGTTGTTCGTCTAAAATTTAGTGTATTTGAAGGGAAAAATATTTTACATTCCTTTGAGAAGAGCGTGTAAGTAACTTCATCGTCAAAAAACAATACTACTACTGATAGTATTAAAAATAATAATAATAATAATAACAATATTAACAGTAACAACACTAATAATAATAATAATAATAATAATAGCCTAATATGGAGCTCCCCGGTTATTTATTCTTATAATAAGTTAACCTGGCTTGAGCCTGCGATCCAATCGAAACCCACTACCTTGTCAGCGTTCAACCAAAAAAAAACCAAACAGCTGACCTCGTTGATCTCTGAACTTGAGCCTGCGATATGGTCATGTGATACTGGTCACATTGGCATACATGGAGAAGAACGGTGACCCTATCCAAATTTTCTCGTTCAGATGGGTTACCATATTTTCTTACCCATGGTGCTCCGCGCGCGCCTTTGCGGAGCTCCGCTAATAATAATAAAAGTAATAATAATAATAATAATAATAATGATAATAATTTGATGATGAAAATTACGGGTAGAATCATATTTAAGACACCTTTTTTGTGTCCTCGTGACACCATCATCAGGTCAAAATATAATATTTTACAGATAACAAGAATGTTCAAGTTCAAGTTCAAGTTCAAAGTCCCTAAAAGCTAGGTGACGAGTTTTGCTTTTATCGAGTCACTTTGAATATTTAGACACGGTTTGTGCTCGCGAATAAGGAACATCTCGTATAGAAGACAATTGGTCATTATTTCATGATGATTGTATCCGCCTCAAGACCTTATTCCTACAGCTGGCATATCCTGAACACCTTATTCACTCTATGATCTCCAATTTTATCACCTCCAAACGAACACCAGTACCTCCACGCAAATCTACACCTGCCCTGCAATCAGTACGAATTGTCCTACCGTTCAAGGAACAAGAATCAGCTGACACTGTGCGCAAACAGTTGAAGAATCTTGGTAAGCTGTTAAACATCGACTTATGCCCAGTCTTCATTTCTCGAAAAGTTGGAGAAGATCTCAAACATAAAGAAATCCAGCCCGCGTTGATCAACGAACAATTAGTAGTTTACAAATTTGAATGTGGCTGGTGTGATGCCATCTATGTTGGTTACACGCGTCGACATCTCTACCAACGAATCGATGAGCACAAAAGATCTGGATCAATATTTCAATCACAGCCAAAGTCCACATCAATCAAGAACAATAACATCTAATATGTTTCGCATTGTTAAGAAATGCTCCGGCAAATTTGATTGTCTTCTATACGAGATGTTCCTTATTCGCGAGCACAAACCGTGTTCTACCCGTAATTTTCATCATCAAATCGATAGCATTATTATGCCTGATAATAATAATAATAATAATTGTATACCCCTACTCGTAGTTTAAAAGCTGTTGGAATTAGCGATGGTTCGTCAAAATGCCGTGCCATTTTTAACCCGACCATTAATGTGTCTTCTTCGTCAGCTGTGCAAATGGAGGCGGTTACTATCATTATTCGTATGCAGTGGTACGTGGCTGTGACAGGATCGTTCCCGTGGATATCTATGTACCGGGATGTCCCCCCACAGCCGAAGCGCTGCTCTACGGCGTCCTGCAGCTGCAGAAAAAGGTCCGCCGCAGCGAGCCCATTCGCATGTGGTACCGGAAGTGAAGTGAGTACTATGCCAAAACAAAATAAACTACAAATGAGATAAAAATTACAGCGGTTTTCAATTGAGTGTCGTAAAACAAATACCGAAGTAATTACCTTGACCAATCACAGCAGGTGCAAATAGCGTATGTAGTGAACCAATCCAATTTCGTAGCAATTCTGTGTGACTTGCTAAAAAGCGCGGGAAAAATAGTGCGTGCAAGTCGCAATTGGTTTTTGGTTTTCCTTTTCATTGGTTGATAAATTGGCGCAAGATTTTTGAACCAATCATTAAGCGTAGCAATTGCAATCGCTTAATTACTTTCGACAGTCATTTGAAAACTGCTCTATTATCACAAGCATTCTTGCCACATGAATTCCCTTCTAGTGATTACTC
>NC_090870.1:42452732-42477732 GCF_036669935.1 Montipora foliosa | reverse complement strand
TTTTGAAGTTCAAATGCACGATGTCACGATGTCACCGAAACGTTATCGCTCATTTTCGATTGTCTCGGAAACTAAATAAGCACATTAGCGCTTTCCTGTTGCAGGATAATTCAGCTGCTAGAAGAAACCATGTGCTAGAAGAAATTTTTCGTTGAAAGTGCGTACAGTTTTTGAAATGTTGAATTTTTGATAGTGGCAATCTTAGCCTTCGTAGCTGGCGGGATATTGTATCGCAGGAGTAAGATGGTTTTGGCCGCGAGTTCAGGGGCACCCAACGGCAATTTTCGGGAAAATATCTGTTCGGAAGACGATTTGAGAACTAGAATTTTCGGAACTTCTGTTGTAAAATTTCTTGCTTGCCTGCCTCTCCTAGGATTTTCGAACATCTACAAAATTGTATAATTACCCATTTTAAACGGATATTTACCCTAAAAAAGTCCACCTAAAATTTTCGGGAGCCTTTTCCTGGCTGAAATTTTCGAAAAGGTAAGTTTTGATCCCTATAATTTTCGGATCACTAGACTTTCAGCTAGGAAATCCGAACAGATGAAAAATTTCTAGGGGATAAAAATATGACTACATCTACCGTTTAAATACTAAAATACGTTTAACAATGCCATGTTTAAGTGGTTTTGAACTATATTCTCGTTGGGTGCCCCTGGCGAGTTGGCCGCGAATGGCATGGTGACTAGTAACTTTAAAAACAACGAAGCAACCATCGATTTCCTTCCACATGTTTAAATAATCCTGCAATAAAAGTACCTCGCCAGCTACGCTGGTTATGATAATCGGTGGTCATTTTGTCGTAGGTGTGAACTTTGACTTCTTTGTGACAAATAGTACCCATCTCTCTCACGACTTTACTTAGAATCGAGGCTATTATGTAATGTCAATTTCAAGATGGCGCTCGCTCTGCGGACCGGTGAGTGGCGTTGGGTATTGATAAATTGAGATTTTGGTCTTTTCAGAAATCCTGTTCGATCTTTCAGTTTTATGATATGACACACTTCAACATGTAGTTACTTCCAACAGGTCTAATTTAATGTAATCGCGTTTCGTTTGGCTACTTCCACCACGTACTTTTCCCAAGATTAGGGAAAAAAAAAGACTTTTGCTTTGTTTACGTCTTTTGATGACGTATCCCAGTCGTTTGGCGCCTTGTAATGTACATTTCTAAGCTATTTATGCTGCATATCTATCATGGTTGTATTTCTGGATAGTAGAAACGTACAATTGAAGAGGAACCACAAACTAGCTAGTGCCTTATATTGCAAGAGTAATAGGTTGCTTCAGTGTTATCCGCCTTGTGGGATATTGCATTTATAATCGGAACCCTCCCCCTCCCCTATGGATAAGGTCCATCAGAATTCGACAGGTAGGAATCTTTTCAAAGGCACCAACAAAAAAGTGAAGGGGTAGGAAGATTTTTTCAAAGGGTTCCGACAATAATCTGACTGGTAGGAATCTACTCATCCATACCCCAGGGTGGGATCGTAAATGGAACGTCCCTGTCCCAGTTTCTCAAAGGGCTATGAGTTTATCCAGCAGACATATCATTACCCAGGGGCCCATTTCTTGAAAGTTCCGAAACTTTTCATTTTCGGGTGTAACAATTCCCTCCCTATCGCGATCAATTTCCTCTTAGTTTTTAGTTATCCTGTATACTTAACAGTTATTATTCCATGAGCACGCGTTGGATATGAGGTGGTACATAGCCAACGAGGCACGTAGTGCCGAGTTCAGGCTATAACCAGACTGGTATCTGCATTTTCCTTTTTATGTTTGAGAAAATGGAAGCAAAAAAATTAATGGGAACAGTTTGGCAATCTATATACATGTACGCTTCTTTGTGACCGGTCCATCTTAGCGATCCATGTTGCAAAATTCCGACTGCTCAGCCAGTCAAAATTCTCCATTTTATCTCGGACCAGTAACAGACTGTTTTCTTATGTAATAAATGCTATTCATATGCGAGTAAGTGGATGGGTATTCTAGAATCTAGCCACCTACATGTAATCAAAACTAATGGAGTTATTATCAATTAAGATGGTGATTCATCCATTGGTTAGTGCTATACAGCTTTTTAATAACAGAGGGATGGTTGTTACATGTATGTTCCTTACATCATTATTGTGACAGGTCACAATGTCTTGCCAGCTGTAAGCCGTGGATGGTTTAATAGTCTAACATTGTGGAAGGTGTGTCCGCAGAGGTAAGAGAGAAATGGAATGATAATAACTGCAATAATAATTCTAGGAATTACAGACTTGCATACATTGTATTAGCAAGGATCTACAGGGTCAAACCAGAAGAAGAACAGGCGTCTCTCTGGTGGTTGTCAAAGAGCTCATGCATGGTATTGCAGCATCTAAACAACCCCCAGTTTCAGAAGGGTACTTTTTGAGTTGAGGTCTTGTTTAAAAAAGGTTCTCTTGTTACCTAATTAAGAAGCAGTGTAGCACTCTGGTTAGTGCACTGGATATTATGTGCATTCGCCCAAGTGGTGAAGGTGACCCTACACTTAATGTTGTTATGATTATGCTGAATTTACATGTATTTTACCTGTGGACGTCGTTTTCTCTATCAGGTGGTTTTTTGTTTCAGGCAATCTGTTCCTTTCAGATAGTATTTTAGGTTGACTTGCCATGAACTTATAACAACAGCGCATCATTATAAGTTTATCAAAGCGATAGTTAAAAGTGGTGCTGAATTTTCCCCTTGAATCAAGTTTCCTGTTTAAATTGAAATATTTTTTATTTGTCATTGCAGTCTTGTAGTTGCGAGTAATAAAAAAAGCACTGTTGCAGCAGCTTCATCTGGGAAAGCCAAAGGAAGTCTGGACAATGCTGCAGGTATGCATAGTCTTGCTACTGTATTTTCAATTATCATTCTTATGGTTATTTTAGGTCTGCATACATGTACAGCTACAGTTTGTACATGTACACGACTGTTACAGCACCGTTTGGGTTCAGTTCATGAAAGACGAAACAGCACGTAAAGTAATGTACAATAGAAGCAATGTTTACTAACCCTAAGCACAGTAAAGCTGCATTCTACACCCAGTCAATATCAAGAGCTGTGCTGTATCCACAGGTTGCCCAAGCTCTCTGCATATGTACTCAAACGTTAGTCTTGTTTGGTAGCTTGTTTTATGTTACAAAGGCGCTATTAATATTTTTGAAAAAGTTTGAATAAGAACTTAGAACAGTTTTGTTTTAAACTTGATGAAATGTAATTTGTCATATGATTAAAACATAATCCTATCTTTTTGGTGTGATGTATTCTTTGTTGTTTTCAGTTTGGTCTCGTCTTAGGCCTATTTGAAGCGTCTTTCATGAGTCAGTGTTAACTTGGTTTCCCTCTGCTAAGAAAGAAAATTAACTTGGGTGACACCAGTCCAGTATCTGGAATTGCTGGGCACTGTTATTAATTATTTTGGTCAGAATGATTATTGCTACCCCGGTAATCTAATCAGTTCCTCTTGATTCAAGTAGTGTAATGCAGTTTGCATTTTTTGTATATTTTCTAGAATTCGTTGTGGCCAAAATTGATGATGTAGTTAACTGGGCACGGAGGGTAAGCTGATGAATCCGATCCATTTTGTATACTGTAACTATAGTACTGTGAGAAATAATTATCGTAATTGAGATGAGGGGTACCACATGGAAGGGAGCTTCGAATAAGGCACAGCAGGTAAAGGCATAGAGGGTAGGAAAATGGTCTAACTGCTGTCATTTTTCTCATGTGATTTTTTTAACAGTGTTTTCTGCTTTCTTTTTTTTGCTGTTGCTACGAGTACTGTACATGCGTCTTGGTGTAATGAATTGGTTTATTGCAAAAAGGGGATAGGCAAGAACATACTTCATGTAGTTGCAAATTGTTTTATTGACAAAGCTTACAATATGAATACTTATCTTTCAAGATTGTAGATTTTCTCTCTCTTGTATACAATGTAAGAAGGTCGTGCATAATTTTGGACAAGTAAGATGTATTAGGTGTGAGTTGTTCTTGGTCTTTGGAAAGAAACCCTTTTTTTAATTAAGTAATAAAAACATAATTTTTTTTTGTCTTTTTTCTACAGGGTTCTTTATGGCCGATGACATTTGGTCTTGCTTGTTGTGCTGTTGAGATGATGCACTTTGCTGCTCCAAGGTAAAGTTGCATTACCGGTAATTTAAAATCTGAAAACCATGCAAATGGCACTGGAGAACACGTCATCAAGACTGCAAATTTTAGTTTGTTTGACTGTTTGATTTCTTACTGATATGAGAACTTGAAATCGTCAATGGTCAACCTTTCAAGCCAAGTACCTTTTACACTGTAATTACTGGAGTATGGCAGGAGTCTAAAAGGCAAGGTTTAGCTTTAAATCTCTTCAAGAATAACTTGACCATTAGGAGCCATTACAACCTACATGTATAAAAGCAACAGTCACCAACAAGAGGTTTAAGATTTCGTAAATCTTATTTAGAACCCTCTAAAACAGTAACTTTAACATCCCATTTATTTAGTGGTCGATAAGTGTTTTTTTTTTAGGTTAAACTTCTAATTAGATATTTTAATGACCACAATCGAGACATGCTCTCCGAGGTACAGTGTATTAAGAAGTTTCCTCTAATTTTAGACCCACAGTGTGACCAAATAGGTGCAAAGTATTTACAGTAATCGTATATTTTTCTATGTTACAAAAAAGTAATTTAAGTAAAACAGAAGTACATGTATCTTTTTTTTTCATGGTCTAGCTCTTACAGCTGTACGAACCTTAAATTGAGGTGATCTCAAGTACATGTACAATAAAAAGAATGCCAACAAGAGTCCCTCAAAATAGAGAGTTAAATGTAAGACAAACCTCTTGCTAAACTCGAGCTTATGAGAGAGGCTGCTGTGCTCTGTTTGCATGTGAAGCCAATAGTAAGATAATATTGTCAACCCTGGTGTGGATATTGTGTGAGTATCTTTAATTACTGAGCCTTCTTTGAAATTGCTGATTTATTCCCACAGATATGACATGGACAGGTTTGGTGTTGTCTTCAGAGCAAGCCCTGTGAGTAGTCAAGTTTTTTTTCCCTGTTTTATTACCTTAACTCTTTCACCCCCGTGGGGTTCCCCATTGACGAGTAAAATTGTGTGGCGTTAGACAGAGTAAAATCTATAAATGGCACTCTTGGGAGTGAAAGGGTTAATGGGGACATAGTTTTTGAGTGAATCTAGCTGTTGTTAACCCTTTCACCCCCGTGGGGTTCCCCATTGACGAGTAAAATCGTCTGGCGTTAGACGGAGTAAAATCTATAAGTGGCACTCTTGGGAGTGAAAGGGTTAAATGTGTAACATGTTTGATACCGTGTTAATTCAAAGTTATTTCTGGGTGGCTAAGCGTCGTGGGGGAGAAAATCCCTTTTATACATGTAAGCTTAAGACAAGTTCCTGTTATACTATACTTAGTCCACTAGATTAGATGAAGGAAACCATGCACTACCCACAAGTTGAATTGGAATATTCATAAGCCTCTTTTAACATGGTTGTCGTGAGTCCAGAAGAAACTACCTGGTTGCATGAATTTCTTTCAATTCACCTTCTTGACAAAGAAGTGAAGATTTTGTATGTGGCTGTATAGAGGCATGTGGATAATAACTTTAATAACAATGAGGGAATATTCACAGTGCCTTTCAATGTAATTTCAACTGCTTTTGTACCTTAGCGGCAAGCTGATGTGATGATTGTTGCTGGTACTCTGACAAACAAGATGGCCCCAGCTTTGAGAAAGGTAAACCTTGTATAAAAACTTACTTGACGATGATGAATTTGGATTTATTGTCACAGAGTAATTAAGTTAATTACTGCATTTTAAACCCCTGCTCGTCCTCGGGGTTACAACAGTGCATCGCGGGTTTGCCCTGGTTATTGACCATGTACTGTATTGCTTATTTTTCCCTCTCTCTCTCTCTCTCTCTCTCTCTCTCTCTCTCTCTCTCTCTTCCTCTCTCTTCATCTCTCAGTACTGGCGTACATGTATTAGCTTTTTCCCCATACTCTTCCCTTTGTATTTAACAATTATTCCTCGAGCCCGAATGGGCTCTGAGTCAATAGCCCACGAGGCCGGAGGCCGAATGGGCTATTGACTCTGAGGCCATGAGAGTGAGAGGAATAATAATTTGTTATCCTCATTGTAACAGACAGTTTAGTAATACCTGTTTCAACTTGCCTGTATGGTGACTCGGTCCTCTTCTTGTTCAGTAAAGATCAATCCTCAATACATTCCAATACGCAATAGTTTTACAACTAGGGGAAAGCCTGTCATGATGATGACACTTCATTGAGTACATCATTGTGTAAGCCTGTAATGTGTTGGTACCGTAGTGCTGGCATTTAGTGACAGGGGAAAGGAGTAGTATTGTGAGTAGTGAACCAACAAACTCAGTCAATGTGAACTAAATTATAGACTGGTGACTCATGTCAGGTCCATGTTTAACAAGGCAGTCTTTTTCCTTTGGAAGGTGTATGATCAGATGCCTGAACCACGCTGGGTTATTTCCATGGGAAGGTAATTTCTTCAAATCAATATTCATGGTTTCATTTCGTTTATTATACCGAAATACAGAACAAGGATGTACTGTGTGTTGTCCACAGACTACATGTACATCCCACATTGACAGTCGATCTCTTTCTAGGCACCCTGTTCTCCCATTCAGTTAGTTTAATGTTAAATGGATCTTTTTTGTTGAATAAAGTTTACTGAATAACAAGGGAAAATTATGAATAATGTAAAGAAATCTCCAAATTAATTATAGGTACAGTGAATCATCAAGCAAATAATTATTTTATTGTCAAACAAAAACATATTTCCTCTTAAGTGGTGGTTTGGAATTCCTGAACCATCAGACGTTGTTCGTCTAACATTTAGTGCATTAATTCAAAGGTGGCTCAAAGCAGTTTCAACACTTTGAGCGGAGACTCTCTTTAGAAGGATTTCTACGGTATACTGTATCACGTAAAAGCAATGTTATGGTACCATGAAACACTGATTATTTCCAAACAAGATACGGTCATTATTGTGACGCAATAAGTTACCTTACGGAGCCCAGTTTCAACGCTTTCAAGTAACGTTCATATTAGAAGGTTCGGCACTACAACGCTGTTTCACGTACATGTACATGTATTAGATATGTTATCGTACCATAAGAAACACCAATTATTGCTGAACAAGATGAGGTCATTATAGTGACGTAATATGTCACCCTGGTAACGGGAAAGCCCTGAAATAAAATTCCTTTATTTTGTCTTTAGTTCCTCATATCTCAAAAACAAACTCGGCGACCCCCATTTGTTATTGCTGGAAAGTTAAATCTGATTTTTTTTAAGGTGCCTCTTATCCTGCAGTGCAACTTTTGTATCACTTTGGAGAAAGTTTCATCTTGGTTTGAGGCACTGAGAGGAAAACACTTTACATCTACATTGCTTTGAGCAAAACGAATGATACTTAATAATGATTAATTTTATTGGATACCCGTACAAATGTAGTTTAAAAGCCGATGGAAACTCGCGGTGGTGCATAGAAATGCTGTGTCTCTTTTAATGTAGGTATTGCAGCTCCAGTGGTTAGGGCGCGTGTCTTGAGTTCCGGAAATCCCGGGGTCAAGACTCGTTCTTTCCACTCATTGAATTTTGATCCTGGTAGTCCCTGGTTCATCTTCTCAGCTGCACTTGTAAATAGCCAACTGGTTTTCCTCTCGGTAAGATGGGGTTCTTAAACTTGTCGTTCTATTGTGGTTCGTTTCATTGGCCCTGAAAAGCCCCTATGATGGAGTGTTCAAGCAAGTATGCATGTAAGTATTTATGTAATGCGACAATTAATGTACATGTATCTTCTTCGTCAGCTGTGCAAATGGAGGCGGTTACTATCATTATTCGTATGCAGTGGTACGTGGCTGTGACAGGATCGTTCCCGTGGATATCTATGTACCGGGATGTCCCCCCACAGCCGAAGCGCTGCTCTACGGCGTCCTGCAGCTGCAGAAAAAGATTCGCCGCAGCGAGCCCGTCCGCATGTGGTACCGGAAGTAAAAGTGAGTACTGTGCAAAAATTTCGTGGATTCGACAAAGTAAAGATAATAAAGGGCATAGAATTATTATCACAAGCATTCTTGCCATTTGTATGCTCTTCTAGTGATCACTCATTTAAGCGTGGCAAATCGGGTATCAAACATTCTAATGAATGAATTCATTGTTATAAAAGTTGAATATCACCGCTGAAAAAACATCCTGGCCGCGTTCAAGCCCGGTTTTTTTCAAGGCTTTCTTCTCAACTTCTTGAGTTGCTGCTAAACAGCGATGATGTCCAACTCTCATATATTTCAATAGCCCACTTTCGAGATATTAAAATTCATTCCTAAACAAAAGGCATCATCTCAAGGCTCTGGGAATAAACTCATACAAATCCTTACATTTATTTCCCAGAGCCTCGAGATGATGCCTTTTGTTTAGGACTGAATTTCAATATATCGAAAGTGGGGTATTTCCGCAATCCAAATGTATGAACATGTCATACAGATGTACTAAATCGTTCATTGTTATGAATGCTACCCAAGTGGAGAAACCACACGAAGGTACCACAGTGACAGTTAAATTAATCGAATTTGGCTTTGGCATGTGTAATCGCATGGGCCCAAGGGCAATATTAAGGGTTAATTTCACTTGTATTTTCAAAGTTTTCACGAAATTGCCCGATTCGCGAAGTGACGAGGGCAATTTGGAAAGCTTTGAAATTACAAGTGAAATTAATCCTTAATTGCACGAGAGCACATTGCGATTGCATGTTGATCACATAAAGGACAAAATTATTGGGGGAAGCCGCTCCAGTGCCACGACAAAGAATAATCAACACAATCCCATTCGGTTAAAGTCCAGTTCAATAAATCGTTGCTGTCAACAGAAATAGCGCTTAAAATGATTTTTATATGTGGACATAAAAGTAGTTTAATACGGAAGAGAATTCTCTTGTAACTTCGTTTGCTCTGGATAAGCAACTGTTAACCAATCAGGATCAAGTAATCATGCCCTCATGACCATCGAAAGTGCCCTAGCCTCAACCAATCAGCATTCAGTAATTTTGCCCCGTATGTGATAAGAAAATATAATCGTTATAGTGCATTTGAAAACCGAAAACCGAACAACTTGGAAAACGACCTACCGGAGCAGAGATGAGAACCAACATACTTGTACCATATCACGTCAAGTCCAAGAATCAACAACCTCCTCCCCCCCCCCCCCCCCCCCACCCTTCCCATCCCCTTTTCGATCGAGACCTTTGGTCAGAGTGGAACTTGAAACCGAATCTCTAGTCAATGCCCCAACCACTCAGCCGCTGTGTAAGCGAGAAGGTTTCATGACTTACAACATTTATTTGCTGTTGCAGATCCAATTTTGCCAATAGAATTCAAGTCCTTTGCTGTTCTTTATAGAAGCAATCGGTGTCTGGTTTTACGTTGAGGCATGCACATTTTGCCAACGAAAATGCTTATTCTGGAAAACATGTTCGATTTACAGTATTTTTCCATGAAAGGATTTTTTTTCAAACACGAATTGAAACTGTGTTAGGTGACAGCATAAACCGTTTTTGTGTAAGGGAAGGCATTTTGTACTCTGAGGACCGAACAAAATTCATTATGTGAAACTTGGAGAAAGAGTTGTAGAATAAAAACAGTCCTTTATTGCTTCCTCTGGTTTGAAATCCTGCCATGATGTCGCAGTTCAGAATGCAATGTTTGTCTCCGAAAACAGCATCTTTACGGTTTACGGTCATATAGTAAAAACCATTTCATTCAAATCAAATCAAACCAAATCAAGTGGCAGTTTTTGATGGTAGTGGAAACCAGACTACACCAAGAGAATCTCTCCGAGCATAGTAAAGTACCGACAAACTCAACCCACATATGACTTTGAGTGCGGGAATCGAACCTGGAGCCACACTGGTGGAGGACGAGTTCTCTGCCTGAGACTATCAAGGTCACCTCGTCATTGGATCGACTCGCTACCAACCTACTCGCCACCACAAGCTCCGAGAACTGTTACGCTTTAATAACGAACACTTTGGTTAGACTTGTTTGTTGGAGGCATCCTTGTGGCAAAAGAACTGGTACCCCATTTTGGTGATCAAATGGGAACACGTTTTTTGATGGTAAAGTGCCCCCGTGATCAAAAAATCAATTCTTATTTTTCTTTGGATTTCAGAACTATGTTAACTAAAACACTAAGCGACCAAAGTTTTAAGCCTTGATCTTAAAAAGACACCTGTTTATTTTAAGTGGAATTTTCCTATTTAAAAAATTACTAACTTTAAGGAAGTTCGCGCCCATTGATACTGCGCATGTCACGCACACGTCATGAAGGTTTACCACGAAGGTAAACACGCTGCTAAAGCCGCAAACATTTTCCACAAGAATGGAACGTGAAAGCGTGTGGCATCATGGGATAGCTGTGGACCCAGGTCTTCTCGGAAATGTCACGCAATGACGTGACAGTGCGAATATACCATCGCTTTGAGAACTTCGCAGCGATTTCACTTTCTTGAATGCTCGGTGACTACTATTTTTCTTTCCGTAGATCACTTCCATTCCTGATTTTGTCCATTTTAACAAACAACAACAAAAATCTTAACGTGAGAAGTTACAAATATTTCGCCTTTTATGCTCTCGTGCGACCGAAGTTTTCTTTCTTAGACTAATATGTATCGTTTTTCAAGGTCTATTTCACCTCAGAAAAAGATATAAGCTGCAAAAGTTTGTTTAGTTACATTAGTTAATTTTGAATTGAGTACGTTTACCTGATCTAAATGTCACTAATGTAGCTTTTTTATTGCTGACAGTTGTAAGCTAAGATCGTCTTAAAATAACGCAACCTTCTAAAAGTGCACCTCATGATCTCGAAAACGAGCACGGTGACCCCCATTTTTTGCCTCTTTGGCCAAAGTAGATCATTACCTTTCTGCGTGGCAAGTTTAAGAAAAATCTGTATGTGGGAACGTTTTGGGCGCGAACGTCCGTAAGATCTTGAGAGAGCTGGATCGAAAAGAAAATAACGTCAAAGGCTCACTAGTTTAAGAACACAATGCGTGTGTACGCGGAGAATCAATATGCAGCACGGGAGTTTTGGGCTTTCAGACTTTTAAACGCGCGTTTTGCATATATAATAAGCTGCATTCACACGCTGAAATTTTAATCTAGTGAGCCTTTGACGTCACTTTTCCATGTATTCAACCCTCTGAGGTCCAATTGGTCAGTTTTGATCGTGAATAATGGCGGACCGCGAAATCCAAAACTTACACTTAAAGTAAATGGCCTTTTGATAAAAATCAAAGTCCAAAATTTTGCCAGTCAGGTGTTAAGCAAGCACAATTTCAAAATCTGAAGTTGAAAAGGAAAGAAGGATCATGTGATGACCTCAATTTGTGTATTCATATTGATTTATTTGTGCTGCCTTTGGTTTTTGTCCTCCATTTTTTGTAAGCTCGTGAGCACGTTTTCAACATGCATCACATTTTTTCTGCCGAGCAAAAGAAGATTGGATGTGGCTATAAGTATAATGTGCGGTTCAATGTTTGTTTTTTCCCGCATCGACACTGGCAAGACCTCCATTTTGGCGCCTGTCATGTAACGGGTAAAAATTTGTCATTTCTTTGTAGAAAAGAAATTATTTTTGCTTGCGGACAGGCTCTGTGCCATTATGTTACTCGTAGGTGTTTTCGTCTGTTTTCTCTTGAATGGCGCGTGCGTGGTCAAAAGACCATCCACCTTGAATGATTCAAAACTGACTGATTTTATTGCTATCTAAGTCATCAAATTCGAACGTTTGAAGCTCTTCCTTATCATCAGAGAGAATCGACTACCCCTCGGTTTTTGGTCTACTTTGAGACCAAAACGAGCCTCTTTCCCTGTATCCGCAACCGTCTTCTCGACGGAGATAACGAAATAAAACCTTCAGGGCCCGGTTGTTCGAAAGCCAATTAACTTAGTCGTAAATTTTTGTTTCATGTTTTCAACTTTTGGTGAAGGTTTTGTTTTTCAGAGATTGATTTCTTCTAATGTAAAGTTTTACAGAATATCAACGTTGAACAGCATTTGGGAGTAGAGAAATAAGCTCCTTGGTTTATTTTTAGTCTGGGATTAGCGTTAATCGGCTTTTGAACAATATCACCCAGAAAGATGCTAAATACACAGCATTGTTTAACACGATTTTGATCAGTTTTTGTTGATTTCACTCACGTGATCACCATCAACAAAAGAAAAGGATACTTGATGTTGGCACAAAAAAATGGAGTTCGTTATCCTGGAAGATTAGCTTTGGGTATACGCGTTTTCTTTGTTTTGGGACACCAAAACGATCACCGTGACTTCACGTGAAAATCAAGGATTGTATGTCGCAAGTTAGATTGGGATTGTTTTGGTTTGGCCCTACTTCACTTTATGACTGGCCTTAAAATCTCGTGCCCACTTTCTCAGCCAACCAGAGATTGTGGCAAATTATATGCATGTGACTCGTTCTTCTTGCATGAATGTGCTTTGTGCTTGTCTGTTGTGATTGGCCAAAACAGTCTATTTTGCAACCTCGTTTCCAGGGTCTCTCTTGTCTGCCTCCCTTGCTCAACGACAAGGGCGGCAGAGGTTGACTATTTTTGTTTGTTTTTACGGCACGCAATTTAAAAGAAAACCGTATGTAATTTGTAAGTTTAAACTCCAGAAGAAAAGGATAGACAAAGAAGTTTCTCGCTTGTGCCTTTATTAATTCAAGTTTTCAGTTCTAACATTTAAAAGTGCCCCGAGGGTTCCGTCGTTGCTCTCCAGCTGTTGAGTGGGACTTTATCTTAAGTGAAGAAGAGCGATTGCAATTTTGAACTAATGAACAAGTTAGTCTCACCGACCTTACTTGAGTTCCTCTTTAGCCTTTTATTTCTTGGATGAAATTGTAAACTAATTTTGTTTCCGTTGAAATTACTTCTTAAAGGGGCTAGGTCACGCTATTTTAGGCAATTTCAGCACTGATCGAATGGTCATAGAATTAACTAAAATATCAAAATAACTATTCAAAACTATACAAGAACTCTAACAAGGCACAGGGAAGCCAAGAAGGGACATGGATGGACAAAACTGGAGAGGATTGAAATGGATTGAATTTGGGTAAATTTGAAAAACGTCGGCCCACCTTTTTTCAAATTTATATCAGTCTATATCAAAATGTCATTTACAAAGCTTGAAAATCATTCTTAGTTGTTATGTGGCCGTGATTTTGCAAATGAAAGACTCTTGCTCTGCCAATTTGACGTTTAGAGCTCATAATTAACAAAATTAAACAAAATTACCTAAAATAGCGTGACCTAGCCCCTTTAAGAGATTTATTAAAGCGACACCTGCACCTGTAGTAGCTTATGTGGTAGACTTGTTGCCAATCAAAAATGAAAATCGCTCCAAAGCTGGGGCTTTTTTAAACATTTGAATGAGTGTTTTATCTGGCTGGCTGTTTTTATGTGAAGTAGTCTGTTTCCATGAAACAGCAAGTCCTTTATTAACATTTTCGCTCAACTGCTTGCCCGTTCAAGAATCTGCGTCCATGTTAAAACTCCATCCAGCGTTCGTGTCTTTTGTACTTTCAAAATCAACCAATTCGAGCTGGGTTTTTTTTGTCGTCATTTGTCTTGAGTGAAATTGCTAGTGCCATCCATTGCACCATAAAAAGAAATTCTTTTTCTTTCGGGAGTACCACCTCCTTTAGCTTGGCTGTTCGTGTCCCGCAAGGCCAGATATAACAATCGAAAGCGCGCGACGAAAGCTTGGAAGACGCCATGCATACAGTAACGGATTTATCGCAGAATTCAAGGTCACCGCGAGAAATGACGTGTCCCTTAACCAGTGAATGACGTGGCAAGAACACTGTGACGGCGCACATAAATTCATGATGTACATTAACAGGCACGGTGTTATGTAGCATACTGCAAACAGAATCAAAATCAAGATAAACGTACTAGTTAGTTTTTCTTCCAACAGTGTTGCTTTTTGATTCGCCGTACTTAACCTCTGTAGATTTTCTTTTCGAAACTTTCTTCCTTGGTAAAGAGTTCTTATTATCTTAAGGTACGCGCAAGCCAGGACGCAAAAGGAAACTAAGATAATAACATTGGCAAAAAGGAAAGAAAATGCTCGGTATCCCATTACAAAATATGGCGCTAAAAACACGGGCGACAAAAGCCATATCATGCCCGCGGCTAGAAACACTCTGTAGCCGTTCGCTCTTGTCCTGTATTCGAACGGCTTAGAAATTGCGTAGCAGCGTTCGAGGGTTAATGCCAGTATGCTTAAGACGGAAACAGTACAGGGAAGAAAATACAACACTTGTAAAATCCTGACTAATTGCGGAGAAGAAACGGAGAAGGCTTCTGTGATGTGATACGCCACTGAAACCGGCTCCGTCAGCGCTCCAACCAATAGGTCTGTCACGGCGAGATTGAAGATGAAGTGAGTGAAAGGCGTGCGAAGACTTTTGAACTGCGATGAACTTTTCATGATGGTAAAACACACCAAAATGTTGCACGGAACAGTTACAATCGAAAAAAGAAATGACATTGCGGCTGTGAAGAGCGAGAGGGAAGTTGGTGCTTTGACACTGGCACACTGGCTTTCTCCTTCGTGATCAAACATGTTTTCAAATGACATTATAAGATTTTCTTTTTTCTCTTGTGGTTCTCCTGTCATCCCATCGGTCCAATTGATTCCTTTGCTTCTGAGGTCTGATACGTGTTAGCTGAAAAAGAAAACCTGATTTCTTGCGATAACATGCACGCTTCCGATAAAAAGGGTTATACTTTTCATGAATAATCAAGATTAAAGTGTACATGCAAGAGCTTGTTCGCCGGATGCTATTAAGGACACGTAAAGCGTGTTCTTAGGTATACAAGGAGACTTGCCGTAAGCTATAACCATAATTTCATGTCATGTGCGGTTAATTTTCTCTCGCCTTTTTTTTAATCCAAGCGGAATTAAAAACTGGAAAAAAAAACTGGTGCTCTTATATGTGTCAGTAGTGAAATTATAAGAAGATTCGTGTGTTTCTGAAAAACATTAATTTCCTAACTGTCACTTAGTGTATCTAAAAAAAAAATTATTCTTATCTACTTAATTTGTTATTTGCATTTCAAGTGGACGTGCGGAATATCTGGTTGAGAAAGTTTCATGTTAACGAGATACGTTGATTACTTCTACGTATGCGGAAATCACCTTATTCGCTACCATGGAGATTGAAGTGAATCTCCTTACCTGCTGGGCGAATGGAAATTCCCCTCGACAAATTAAACGGCACAGCCCAGGAATCAAATCTTATTTGTGCTTGATGGAAATCTAACTGCATTTCGAAAGGTCTTTTTGCAGTTTTATTTGAAAGCGTTTGATGTTGACCACGTTACATCCGGCACGAACATTCACAGGGACATCAAAGGACGTTAAAGTAAAACTGGAATTGTCAATATTGCCTTTTGCTCTGTGTATTATACACATGTATTACGTGAAGTAAAAGGAACAAGCCCGCACTTCAAATATGTACATTTCTTTCATAATGTCATTAACAATGCAAGTTTCTCTTTGTCGAGGATTGTACCCCCGCATGCGCGATAAAATCTCAAAAGCCACAGATAACGATGGCGTTGATGCATGTACAAACGCAATTCCCAAAAGTTAAGGAATCAGCTACTCATCGAGTGCAAAACATCTGAACCTCCCCCCTTACCGCTATGCCATGGTAATGATTTCACAATCCCCATGCAATCGTCACCGTTGTTGCAACAGATGTATCATGACCGCCCGTTTATGGGAGGTCACGCGACCAGACCCAACATGAGTCAATTTATTGCAACGCTTGAACAACTCCAGGCACCCGCGAGCAGTCCACTATCTTATACCAGAGGTATTTTTTTTTTCTCAACATCGGTTTGGTCCCTCTGTCATCGTTTTTTTAGGACAGTAAGTCTCTTTGTGGAATCCATGGCTTTCCTAGTTTGCTCTCGTTAATTACTGATCGGCTGAGGGTTGATAGTCTGGATTGGAAACGGCACAAAAAATCATAGAAAGAGGAAGTATTCTCAATAAAAAGAAGTGGTATTTCCCTGTAAAGAGGAGAATAAATTGACCTGTGGTGATAGGGTTAACCCGCCTGCGAGAGTTGAGAAAGGTGACAACTGAACTACTCGAGAAGTTAATTTTTGTTGCTTAGTCACAGATCCACCAGGAGACTATGATATAAAACCAATCATGATCAGGCTACTGAGATGTCTTTTTGTTTTTACGCCAGACTAGTCAGTGAACTACTGAATTCGACGCTGGTTGAATGGACAGCTCACGATATCCAAATTATCAAAACAGTTCCAAAAAAAGTTGGTGGTTATTTGCTCAGGTCCACCGGCTGCCATGCGTATCATGTAACCCCAAACAGAAATGGACTTTGCCCATTTATGACAAGACCCTTTTCAGTCTGATCAAATGTTTGCGCGAATATTAATTTGCATAAAGGGTTATAGCTTCAAGAACTGAAGTAGAGCATAAACTAAGAAGCGCTTGGTAGCTTACATTAAATAACTGCGTCCATGCATACACGAGCCCTTTGAACAACTTTGGATGAGTCACTCAAGGATTGCGTGGCTTGTAAAAAACATGGCTTCGCAGACTTGCCTAACTTGTCATATTTCATTTCGGAGTCAAAGCATTCTCGTACCCAGAGTCCTCTGTTTCTTTTGGTAACGTGGTCGGCGAAACGAAAGCCGGGCTCTGGCTCTGGGGACGAAAATGGAATCAAAGACAAAGCTTGGGTCTAAATTACACACTTAGAAACAAGAAGCTTTTATGATCAGTAAACTGAGATTTTTTTAAAGCTATTTCAAACACAATTTGTCTTTCGCTTATAATAATTGCACTTCCGTCTTTCCACTCGCTCCAGAATAAATACTTTTTCAAACATTTGTCGTTTAACGTTTTTTTGATAGGGAAATCACTTTCAACGTGTAATTTTTGGAGAACTCTTCCCAAAGTTATCCTGTTTCAACAGGAGGGATTTACATGCTGGAGGAGATAGAGTCGCTAGATAAATTATGGCGATCTCAGATTAAATACGGCGACGACGGCCAAGACTGCGTCTTTTGAAACTCTCCACTATTATAAGCATTTCGTGACGATTGGGTTATAAATTGTAGAGTAACTACATGTATAAACTCCATGGAAGTTATGGCAAAGTTAAAACAATTATCGTATCGTCCGGTGGCAAAGTCCTCCAATTTCGTGATTGGACGTCGTTGTTAAGACGAGAACGATAAAAAGATTACATGAATGCAAAACGAACGAGCACACCCTGCGGAGCCATTCTTTTTGTATATTAAAACTTCTGCTGTTCTCATCCACGTCGATATCATCGTTGCTTATAGCTCCATAATACAAAAGCGAGATCCTTAAAATGTCTGCAAAAGTAAGTCCTTCTTCTTCTTAGCGTGCGGCCCACCTCCTTCTCATAAGACGATTCTCGTGAGCGTGCAGTATAAGAAACAAGACGCCTACCAAGGTGTATCCGTGGAATGCGCAAACAGTTAAGACAAATTGTCCAGTTACAGTGAACTTCAACTACAGGTAAACTTCGGAAAATGGCGAGAGATTACCAGAAATATAAATCTATAATATAACTTGAAGTTGTTTGTTGTAAAAACTCATTTATTAATGTTACTAAATTTGCAAATGCAAACAACGAAGCCCTATTAGCGGATTATCAGGATACGGGATCGTTTATTTATTTATTATTATAATTTTTTGAAGGAGATTTTGTTAACTCCATTCATCCAAAAATTACAAGATCAGCCTTAAATCATCCAAAAAAACTTATTACAAATCACAGTTCTAACAACTTATCATCCTGGGCCAGTTGTTCAAAAGCCGATTAACGCTAATCTCAGGTTAAAAATTAACAAAGGATTTTATTCTCTACTCCCAAATGCTGTTCAAGGCTGATATTCGGTAAAACTTTCACCAAAACGTTGAAAACATGAAACAAAAGTTTACGCTGATCCTGGATTAAGTTAATCGGCTTTCGAACAACCGGGCCCTGTATTCGAAGTCCGGTTCCGTAATCCTGGTTTAGTTCCTTGAAAACTGTTTAAATCTGCCGTGGCGAAGACAAGAAGACAATGCTCAAATGCTCAAAAATCTAAAATTCCGTAATTGCGTGTTCTATAGTGCAGTCCAAAGTTCTAATTTTACAATTCCATAATCTTGATTTCAGTATTAGAGTAACTTGGTACCAAACGTTCCACAATAACTTGAAATCTCGTTAAGAAAAAAGCTTAAATCTAGTGGTCCAGGTCTCTCTATCATCGATTCAAAACTCAACAAAAGCTACACGTAGTAAATAGTTCTCAGAAACTATAAAAGTTCGTCATGATTTTACACTCGAGCTGAATAAAAAAACTGTCAAAAACGAAACCGAAAAACCCTAGTGATCGCTTCTCGAGAGAATAGACAAACAGCCGAAACTCTTCTGTGCCTGCCTATTATGGCACTGAAAAAAAGCCGAGAAGCGGTCAGGATACGGGATATTTAGGCAAAAAAAAATTGTAGGAATACGGGATTTTGGCTGGGAAGGGGGGGGGGGGGGGAGGAAAGGAATGAGGAGATACGGGGTATTTTTTAAAGTAGGAACGCATTGCGTACGTGTGGTAGTGCAGTAACTTGACAGCGTTTTTTTCCATAACTATCAACTGAGCTGCGTTTTGTTTTTTCAGGAGATTCAAGTTGTAACTCCTCGCGTAATATGTAGCTCTAATAGTACACGATATTGTTTTGGTATCGTAAATCATTACAGTGCCATGGTAGATATCTTTGCTAAATACCCCCTGAAAAGACATGTGGTTCAGTAAAATACTAAACCCAGAAAGCCTGATTGAAGGAAATCGAGAAACATTTGGCTTCAAAGCTGAAATATTGATCATTTACAACTTCTTTTTCACCACAAGCTTAAGCGTGTACTCTGAGTCTTTCCAAGATCAATGTTTACCGAAGTTTACTCTTTCGGGCGGGGTTAGTATCTGGATGGGGGACGTCAAAATATACGACTTGTTGTCAGAAACATACGACCAAAAATTCTATTTTAACGCTCAAAAATTAAAAATGCGAACTAAGCAAGACACAGATTTTGTTAGCCTGCTTTATGCGAAACAAATATTGACGCAAAAGTAAATAAATATTGATATGTAGTTTTTAAGGAGTGCAGAAGGAACTTTTAGGAAGTGTCGATCGAAAAAAAAAAAAACATCATAAATTTTGTGCCACGAATATAACAAGTTACCATGAGCGAAAAACATTTCGGGAGATTTTTGTTACGTTCAATTTTTATATCGTACTTTTGGTCGTACAAGTAAAATCGCAAAATCGAAAGTGACATCGATTTTAGCGGCCTCCTGTGATCAAGTTACCTTGGGGTGTAACTGACAACTCACGAAACAAAGGATACATCTGAGGCAAAATGACGGCAAGACACCAGGTTTTTGTTAGTTTCCTTTTTTTACCTTCAAGTGTTATAAAGTTCGACATGATACATGTGCGAATTTAACACAAAGATCACGGTATCCGGACACTTCGCCCCACGGACAAATAGCCCTAGACAAATAGCGCCCACATTCTGGACGATTAGCCAGAAATTAACTCATCGAGGCGGTTTATTCTAATTGACCAGTATAATTTTTGGTTAGAAGTTAAAAACTATCTTTTCTGTGTGATTAGTAATGTTTTTAGATTGGGGGCTAATCGTCCAGAAAGCGTGGGCTATTTGTCCGGGGCTATTTGCAATTACAATTAAGGTCCTCGTTCCAATTAATAAGAGCTTTTGTTAGCTAGCTGACTCGGCTGAGGCTAGGGGTTTCCTATGAAGAATATAATCACGGTGCACCAAATTGCGCTTACTCCCTATACGAAGAACTTTGCACTTGCTGTCCGGGTGAAGTTCCATTTTCCATTCTTTTTCCCAAACGGCAAGGTTATCATCAAGGTCACGTTGAAGGACTTGACAATCGCTATCAGCATGAATAGGAATGGTGTCATCCGCGAACAGCCTAACATTGGCGACTAGGAATTCTTGTAGATCGTTAATGTAGAAAAGAAATGAGCACGGCTCAAGTACCGAACCTTGTAGAACCAAACCCAGAGAACTTGTGTATTGTAGGAAAATTCTCCTTCCAGGCTTCAATCCATTTATTGGTACTGAACCGCAGACACAGTAATGGTTCAGCTTTTTATTAAGGAGCCCGTGGCTAACTTTATAAATACCTTGCTAAAACCCATTAGCAAAGCATCTACTTGGTGATCGTTGTACATGGCGCTAACAAGGTCAGTTATAAAACCTAATAATTGAGTCTCACATGATCTCCTAGTCCTGAAGCCGTGTTGCAAAGGATAAAGGATGCCGTTATCACTGGCATGTCGCATAACTGAACTAGTGATTATATGCTCTAATAGTTTACAGTAAATAAAGATCAACGATATTGGCCGATAGTTGCTAGGGTCAATCCTCGAGCCCTTTTATAGATGGGGACAACTTTGCTATTTTTCAGTCCTCCGGGATTTCACCGCTCTTGACTACATTTGGCGTCAAATGAACCCTAAAAGAACAAAAACAGGCCATGAAATTTGCCATCTTCGACAAAAACAATAAATAAAGCATTCGCTCACTTGCAGTTTTTAAGAGGAAAAAAGCCTAAACCCTTTAAATAAATTCAGTACATGATCGAGGTAGAACATGACGCTGTTTTCTCTCAATATGACCCTAGCACTCACTGGCCTTGCACCGTAGGGAGTAAGGGAGCAAGAAATGACTAAATTTCACGCAGACAAAAAATATAAACTAATCCGTGTTTATTGTCTATATCAGGGTCGTAACGAGATATACGGGATCCAGGGATCAAAGGCCTGAAAAGGGACGGGATCAGGGATCACAGCCCTGGGATCTGGAATCACAACGCGTGGGTTCGGGATCAGCAGTATTTTTCATGGAATTAGGGATCAGGGATCAAATTTTTGCGGGTTCAGGAATTAAAATTCTCATCATTTTTGGAATCAGAGATCACATTTTTGGGATCAGTTGCGAAAAAATATACCTCGTTACGACCCTGCTATATCCCGGGCAGTCTTTCCGTACATCGATTCTGAAATTGGTGACGCGCATGCGCACTTGGTGTCTAGTTACTTGAAGCTCGAATCCAACCACAGCCCATGCAAAATAAGAAGCATGGACTTTGTTTAAAGCGATTTTCCGCCTTTCAATTGCAGCTGCCTCATCCTTGAAATGGACGTCCAGTCCCACTCTGCATTGCTTCATATTGGCCAGATTTCTCGCTTTGATCTCGCTGTTGACCTTTTGGACATGCGTCTAATTAAGGACGGTGCCTACTAATTCAAAGGTATTTTTGCGCGGTTTACTGAATATACGGGAAAAGCAGATCTTAACCGGTAACCACGCATTTCTCGAAGATAATTAATTAGTAATATTTGTAAAAAGCTTTAAAAGGGAACTGAAGGCCAAAAAATAAGCATTTTTTATTTACACTTTAGACCATGCACAATAATGTTTGCAACTTTTTTTCTGGCATATCCGTCGTTTTCCACCTAAAAAGATGTTTTTATTCCGATTTTGGGTCATCAGCATTGCGGCTTAGAATGGCGGAGTCAGGGGTCATTTTGCAGCTTATGACGTATGATATGGGGAAGACATGCGAGAGCGCCCCATATGGAAGCAGTGCTTTGACTGATGTTTGTCGTGAATATTGAGTCCGCGAAGTATCATTTCCGCAGTACTTGTGTTTACCTAGCCTCCCACGCGGACCCTCTAATGCTCAGAAACATTAGTTTTGTTGCCTCCAGTCGGTGGATTATGCATTTGCACCCTCGCGAGTCAAAATATGAGTGCTTAGCAAGGGTATTGTGTCGTTTCATCTGGTAGTAAAATTGAAAGCGCCGTGGAAATATATAAATACGAATACAAATACTTAGCACTGCGAGTGTATTTGAACTGCACGAGACTGAACCATTACCTTCAAGAGCAATGAACTCAACTAGGACAGTTACTGTAGCAAAAAGAAAACTTGAAAAAGCCCGTTACATTTAAGCTTGAAATTTTCAGGCTGCTTTTTGCAATGATCGTCTCTAAAAATTGATTGCTTGTCAGTGCAGTTGTTAGTTCTTTTGTGTAGCCATCGCTTTCCAGGTCTGCCCTCCTTAATATGGCCAATATTTCATCGTCTGAAGGATGATAATCTGGATTGAAGACCCTCATCACCAACGATTCTACCGATCTCGTTTCTGTTTGGAGAGAAGAAGAAAATAAATCCAGACATTTTGTTCCGTGAAGGCTGAAATTAATTGATCCGTGAAGAAAGAATTTACGTGCTGATGTTGAGAGCGCAGCCATCACAAAAAAGATAACTGAAATAGAGGAGGAAATCATCCTTGTTGCTGAGCTACCGATTTACTTGGATGTCTGTACCAGTGATACATCAGCTCACTTGTGCTTCTCTATTTATGCCAATTTGAGCAACAGGACTAGAGGCTGATTGGCTGAACTTCGCCTAACCCGATTAGTTTGCACTGCAAAACAAGAAACTCCTTCCAGAACAAGTTAGTGATCCTTTGATCAGGTGTGGATTAGCTAACACGGAAGAGAATCTTGAAAAATAACAGTTCGTGGTTAGTCTTACGAAGCTCGTTTCATCCCGACCAAGGGATTTATCAGGGACCTTTCTGCTTGGCAAACTCGTTGGGCATCACGCCCACAGACGAGATTGCTGTTATCATTTTGTTATTGGGCGTGATGCCCAACACGTTTTCCAAGCAGAAAGGTCTCTGATGAGTCCCTTGGTCGGGATGAAACGAGCGTCGTAAGACTAACCACAAACAATGTATTTTTACAAGTAACTGTCAACTTTATTGTCAATTTTCACTCGTGAATTTGCGCGGTCTGGAATCGTTATGAGATATAAGGCGAGATTGCTGTCATAATTTTGTTAGCGAACGGGACTTTGGGCGTGGAAAACTAACGTCAATCAAAAGTATCAAAAAAGGCCCCACCCTGGGGCAAAGAATCTCAACAAGCAATACAATAATAATAATAATAATAATAATAATAATAATAATAATAATAATAATAATAACAATAATAATAATAAGAAGAAGAAGAAGAAGAAGAATAAGAATAATAATAAGAAGAAGAATAATGATATAACATAAAACAACTGGTCGGATCAGTGACTCGTAATATACTCTGACCTTGAGGTGGAATTCGATTTCAATGAGATGGGAACTTGAGGATAAAAACGTTCTCGAAATAGACAATATCTGCTTAGATGACAGTTCACAAGGCTTGTATTTTTGGCGGTGACGACTGCCCATACATATGTTCTAAATAATAAAGACAAGTTGCCATGGCCACCTGAGTCTTCCCAGCTTACTGAAGATAGTATAAATCTTCCCAATGAGATTAAGGTGTTTCTGGCAACCTTGTTAACCGATAGTTCAAAGAATCCAGAGGAACCATCCTTGTCAAAATTCCAGCGTCTTGTCAACTCGTTCGGCCAGGACATGGTCTTCCGAGTGACGGGCGGCAGAAAGAAGGCTCCAAAACACATATTGCTTTCCTATGCTTTGAACACCTTGACAAATAATGTAGAGCTAATTCGGATCTTGAATCGATGCGGGTACGGAGTTGTATACTCATAAATTGAGGAACTGAACCCGGCACTGTTTCTTCGGAAAATGGCAATGACGCCGCAAAATAAACTCCAGTTGCCTGACAACATTAAGAATTACATAGGAACATCTCTCGCCTGGGATAACATTGACAGATTGGAAGAGACTCACTCGGGATACGGCACTTTCCACAGAGTAAATGGCATCTCCATACAGGCTCGACATTTTGGCCCTGAATTTCCTCCTCAACAAGCGACCCCCGTGATAACGAAGTCCAAACAAAGAAGTCTGGAGGTAGTAAGTGGATGTGAACTTTCCATCTACAACGCGGGAGAGCGGTGTGGTCCTCCTTCCAGATCCTATTTTGAAGTATTATTGTCAGAAATTCAAAAGAATCTACCGTGGTTTCTCGCTCGGTTGCATGCTTCCGAAAAGCAGAAGGTTTGTTGGTGGTCCGGGTTTAATATCCTAGTGCGGAATGAGGTTAAGATAAGGAAAGATAACATAGGTTATCTGCCGACTATTGATGCACCGGCCGCAAGCTTGTCAAACGTCTTCGAAGTCTTGAATCAGTCATTACACTGACAAATTGAGGCCACCATCAAGCGTTAAGCCATAGTTGTCGTGTTTGACCAAGCGTTATATGCAAAGGGCACTGAGATCAAATGGAAGCACAGCGAGAGGTTTGGGAATATCATTTTAAGGTGGGGGCATTCCACACGATATGTACCTTCCTGGGAATAATTGGAAAGAGATTTTAGGAAGGTGGACTAAAGGATATTTGTATTGAATCGGGAGTCATCATAGAAGGTTCCATGTCAGTAGTACCAGAGAAACGGAAATACAACAGAACTGTGAGGTTCCACAAACTCATGTACGAAGCCTTGATGCGTCCAGCGTGGTCAGGATTTGAGAACTGTTTAAGGTGGCTCGCTAGAGTATTTGCGATTACCCTCAATACAGGGCACGAGTTACAAATGGAAACCTAGTTAATTTCTCTTAAAGTTATCCCTGTAGAGATTTACCAGCATGGGGACCGAAAAGACAAGGTTTATTTTTTGGGTGTCAATTTTTGGATTATGGCCGTCACCATGGCAACATCACATCTAATGACAGGCAGATATCTTCTTATTTTTGGCCTAAATTCCTTAATATTTAAACTTTCGTTTGGTGAATTTTTTGTTTATTCTTTGTCACATCATGGAAATGATATTGCCTGACATTTTGAAGTGGTAAAAGGTCAAGGTCGTTTAGAC
>NC_090870.1:42437732-42440232 GCF_036669935.1 Montipora foliosa | reverse complement strand
TTGCTGTGTCAGAAACATAGCACCAAAAATTCTATTTTAACGCTCAAAAATGCGAACTAAGCAAGGTGCAGATTTTGTACTTCTGGCTGCACAAATAAATTGCAAAATCGAAAATACCATCGATTTCAGTGGCCGCCTGTGCCCATCAAGTTACCTTGCGTGTTACTACCAACTCAAGAAACAAAGGATACATCTGTGACAAAATGACGGCAAGACACGGGGTTTTTGTTCTTGTTAATTTTTTTTTTCTTTCAACTGTTATAAAGTTCGACAAGAAATGTGCGAATTCAACTCACAGATCGCAATTGTCTAACTCTAGATAGAGGTTGACCATTGTTTCTGCAAAGTCAAAAATTAACTCTCCTAGATGAGGTTATTTATCACCAGGTAATTCCATCGTTTTGGAAATAGAAGCTGCTTTGTTATTCATCAGAGTCACAAATTCTTGCCGATTTTTGGGCTCATTTGTTGAAATTCAAGAACGCTTCCAACAGACTTGTTTATTTTTGTGGTTTATGTAAGTGCTGTGGGCCTATTTGCCACCACGAAATATCACCAAGACCAAGTCACCAAGACCAGAACACTGTAAAAGTCATTAGTATTCAATGATTGTCACTGTGGCGCAACAGTAACGTTTGTGTTTTTCATGCGAGAGAGCCCGAGTTCAACTCACAGGTTGGGAGACATAATACACCGCAGATTTGTGACTACAATGAAAAAAAACTCACGAGGGAAAAAAAAGAAATCACCCGGATTTACATCGTGCTATGCCTATGGCATCCCACGGAACAAGGAACTAGTCGATATGCGGAAGTTATTGATATACTGAAAAGATAACAATACGTTAGTCTTGAATATGTAAGAGATCCAGAACTGGGGGACATGCAGCTTATCAATATACAAGTTAAAACCGTTGCACTCATACAAGGGAACAAAGTTCACACAGGTAAAGAGTTTTCCTGTTTTGTAAAGCGGCATCTCCCCTCGAGAATGCAGGCCTCTGGTAACGTGAGCTGTTGGGAAGTTACGAACAAGATTATCAACTGCAGCTGTGAAGCATACGGAAACGCGTATTTCCTTCTTGATCGGTGACCTGCTGGGTACAATGACCGAATTTAAAACATCGATTCCGTTCCGTTTGTTATGTGGGGTATGTCCTTCCATGAAACGTCTAGTTGACAGAAACAAAGGAAGAGTTTCGATGGCCAATTCTTTTTTTTTTTTCCTCTTCTGACAAGGCCTTCGTTACGTTACGGTAAATGTACCGGACCGGCTTGAATTGGAGTAAGACATGATCATCCGTGAAACTGAATGGGAAATCACTCGTATTTTCTTGAATCACTTTAGTTTTCTAACGCATCATTAAAAGGCTTGCAATGAATCTGGTAAAGGGGAAAGTTGGCGTAATCCATATCCTCTTGAAAGCACATCAAGGAAAGCTGAAAGTGCCTATGTTGTTGAGAAAAGGAATCTACCCGTAGGATTATGTGGTTGATCACGACAATAATTTCAACATACAACTTAGCTCATTAGCTTAATTTAATTTTTAATTTTTCTATATCCAATTAGATTGACCACAGCATTATTTCTGATGATGACACATGTGAGGTATATTAGCTGAACTCCCATCAACTGTAAGTTTTCATTATGATCGAAGAATTTATGCGTACGTTTTGATCCATCGCGTTGTCCAGTCATGGACCAGACAGGACGCAAGTTTCAAAATATTTAACTAACATGAAGATGTCGATAGTTGTTCGTCAATGTGTTATGTGGCTCCAACTCAAAGCTAGGCTCCTGGAACAGTGCATTCTGTTCGAAAGCGCGATGTAATATTATAGATTAAAGAAGTCAGGAAAGCCAAAAAACTCGACATTATGCATAGATTTGTCTTAAATTAACATTTTGTTGCTGCGGAGCGAGCGGGATGGTTCCATAAAGGAAATCAAGTGAACTGAATGAAACAAGGAAAACGCTTTAGACTCTCAGTTGCATATATGGCGCCTGAATTTGAATAACAATACTTTGTACATCCTAAGCCTTGTACTTATGTTTCTAGACAAAGGATTTTTCACATGAATGTGAGGCTTAGGATGTACATTGCCATTTATGCAAAGGGGCTGTTATTATTGGTTGACTGTGAAGTGCCTCTCGTGAAATGAGCCCTTCCTTCTGTGTTATCTGAAGCCTTGCTCATAAATTCCAACTCAGACATTGCATGACGGATCAAAATTAAGTTAGATTAAATTTCCCTTTTTTTATTCGTTAACTTCTCGAAGGCGTTTGACAGCTCCGAGGTACAAGCAGGATCCTTTGGCTGAGTTTTTCGTGGTTACATAATGTACTTCTTCACCACTGGGAATTATACCTTCCTTTTGTTTCGGGAATGGAAGGTGACATCGATAAGTGGTAAGTTCAAGCCTTTTTGCTCTTAGCGATGATCTGATGCGATCTAATGATCTCTGTGTCATAAAAGGATATTTTATTCAGTGTCACTTTT